>NW_022196911.1:48581641-48589031 GCF_008632895.1 Mastomys coucha | reverse complement strand
CCCAGCCATCCTGCCCTTTGACATTCTCCGTCCTCTCCTCCCCACCCCAGCCCTGCTCCAGGCTGGCACACACCTCCCGTTCCTTCTCCTTCAGCTCAAGCTCTGTCTCCTTCACTTTGTTGACAAACATCTGTCTCATCTCTTCCTCCTTCCTCTGCAGCTCGCTCAGGAACTCCTTCCTCTTTGCCTCGTATGTCTCTTGGAGGCTGTAGAGACCCAAAGGAGAGACCTGAGGTAGAACTGAGGCAGTCAGAGCAGCCAGGTAGATGATGGGGCAAGAGGACTCAGGGCTCCCACCAGCCTCTGCCTGCAGGCTCACAGGCCTGAGACAGCAAGTGCTGGTGTGACAAGAGGGGCTGAGGCAGCGCAGGCTATCACCTGAAGGGCTGGCTGTCACCGTCACTGTCCTGGAAGCCCATCTCCTCCAACTTGCAGCGCCGGTAGAGCTCATAGTGCCGACTGTGGGTCTGCTCGCGCAGGTCCTCCATGTTCACCCGGATCAGCATCTCCCGAAGCTTCACGAAGTCACAGTGATTCTCATTCTCCACTAGAAGCAGGGGCGCGAGAGGCATGAGACAGGCATGCACATAAGTGGGGGCGGGGAGGCAACAGGGCAGTAGTTGGGTGCCTTGGTGGCTCCAAAGCATCAGGAGGCAGGTGTGCAGATGGACATGGGTAAGACAGGGGGGGCTTGGTGGTTTCACAGAGCAAACATGCAGATGGTTGGGGGTACAGCAGACAATAGCTGGGTAGTTCGTGGCTCCACAGCTTGGAGTAGGCACGGAGACGGGCAGAGGAACAGAGTGGCCAGGTGCCTCAGGGAACTCCACAGAGCAGGTTGGCCATGCAGATGAACAGAGGGAGGGCAGGACAGTGGTTAGTGGCCTGGGCTTGCAGGGCAAGAGACTGAGCCAAGGCCCTAGCTGGGGATGCACTTGCCTGACACTCACCCTGCACCACACCCCAGGGGTACTGTCGTGCTCGAACCAGCTTGTTCCCCACCTTCACTTCCTCTGTGCTGCCCACCACGGCAAAAGGCAGGTGTGCCTGAAAAGGGGTCCAGTTATGTGTGAGCGCTGGGCTAGAACCAAAGACAGATTCTCTTACCCCCCTGCACTCTAGGGAGGGCCTTCCAGCCTCTCACAAGGCTCTGGGGTTAGAGGCTGACTTTCTGTGTCTTTCAGAGAACTGTTCCATGAGAACAGAGAACTGAGTATGCCTGTCTATGGGGTGCTCTTTTCAGGAACATGAGATATCTGACAAAGACCATAAGCCTGGTTCCTTCCAGATTCCCAACCCCTGGCCATGCATCTCCTCACCCTTCATGCTACACATTCCTACCCAGAGTAGGACTTGAGACACTCAGATCTAGGGCACCTTTAGTGCAAACCCAATAAACAAGGCCTCAAATCCTGTGCCCACAGGATCCCTGGGAGGGATGTGACACCCACCTCTCTGTGCTGGAGATGCTAAGGACAACACCCTGGGAAGAAGGGTTCTCAGGGGCTGTGTTTCAGATTGGCGTCTCCAAGCCCTCGGGCACTGGAGCCCGGAGGCCCTGCCCCCAACTCACGTTCATGACTGCATTAATCTCGGCAACAGCCTCGTCGTCAGTGGGAAACTGGTAGATCTGGACTCCGTTGCTGACCAGCTCACCCATGATCTTGATCTTGAACTTGTGAAGCTCACTCTTGGAGATGGTGTCAGCCTTGGCAATGATGGGAATTATGTTCACCTGTGAAGGTCAGGGGACGGGGCAGCAGGTTGGTTGGTTATTTTAGGTAATGGCCACTGACTGTGGACATGCACTGGGGACAGGAAACCAGGAAGACAGATGCTCCTGATGAGCCACAGCCACCTGTGGCCACTGTGATGGCCCGAACTGTATCAACTATAATGTTTCTAAAGGCCCTGCAGTTTGTTCATCCTGGGTATACTCAACTTGGACCCAGGATGCTCTGAAGGTCTTCAGTGGCCCAAGGCCTGACAGAAACAGTAGTTGTGACCAAGCCACCTACTAAGCAGGTAAGGTGATGCAGGAGTAGCAGCTATGGATAGGGCTTAAACTCTTCCAAGCCAAGGTTACCCCATTTTTCATGGTGATAATTAACCCCTAGGATGGAAAGAAAGTCACAAGGACTGAGAGATCAGTAAGAAGGGCACTTGTCCTCCAGGTCCCCAACCTCCCTTGACCTCCCATGAGACCGCACTCTGTCCTCATTCAGAATCTAATTCTGAGTCATCATTCTCCCTTCCTAGTGAGCTCAGAAGAGAGCCAAGGAGAAGCCATGTCAGAAAGCAAACAAAGAGGCTAAGATGGAAGGGGACACTGAGCAGAGGGTCAGCAGGAGGAGGTAGTCATTTCACAAGGAACAAGGCTCCAAATGAGAAAGAAAGCGCTTAGGCCAGCCTGGAGCAGGTTGAAAAGGTCAATGACAGCCACAGAAAGCCAAGACTCCAGAGAGGACCAAGCTGACCGTGGCATAGCCAAATGCAGCCACCATACCCCCTTCCAGAGGGTGACAAGCGTGGGGGGGGGGAACACAGAGGGGGGACATGTACCTTGCTGTCTAGTTTCTTCATGGTCACCAGATCCAGGGACTTCAGGGAGTGCCCGGTGGGCGTAATGAAGTAGAGGCAAACGTGGATCCTCGTGTCATGGTAGTCAAAGAGGGAACGGCGGATCTTCAACTCCTCCTGTAGATAGTTTTCAAACTGCGCGTCGATGTAATCAACGATGGGCCTGTAACTACAGACAGCTTCATCACCTGGGAGGCAGACACTGGCTACTGCAAGGGCAGCCAGGGCCCAAGCCAGGCTCTTGCCACTCTCCTCCCTGGGAACAGCTTTGCCCTATCAGGTGAGGAAGGCTGGTTGACCCCTTCTCCTATAGGCTTCCAGAGGAAGAACAGGTCTGCTAATGGCCCAAGACTCAGCCCTTCCCCAGCAGCCTTCCCACGTCACCTACATATGGAGCTACATATGGAGCAGTTTGAAGTGCTTGAGAAGGGTTAGGAAAGGGGTCAGCCAGCACTGCAGAGGCTAGGTGGGGCCCACCCTTCCCGCCTCTTGCCTGTCATCCTTATTGATCTGATCCCCAAAGCCCACAGCATCCACGATGGTCAGTTTGAGATGAACATTACTCTCTTGGAGGTCATAGGTCTGAGGCCGCAGGCGCACACACTCTTCATGGTGACTAGCTTCTTCAGTCTCAAAGGTTGTGTTGAAGAGTGTGTTCATTAACGTGGACTTGCCAATCCCAGTTTCCCCTGGTGCGGGGGAACAGCAGGGAGAGAAGTGAATACGAAGGCCAGAGCAGGGCTGTCTGTCTCTAGCTGGCATCTAGGTGAGGTGGGCTCTAAGCCCCTTAGCTCCTGAGTGAGAGAACGGAAGCTCCTACTCCACTCCTCATCGCCCATCCTTGGTGGTCTCTGGCGGCTGCTCAGTTGTGGAGTGCTTGCCTGCCATGTATAAGTCTCTGAGGCTCCATCCCAGCATGCCCCCTAACCCCCCCCCCCCCCAAAAAAAAATACTAGGTCTGTGAGATGGCTCAGAGGGTAAAGATACTTGCCGCCAGGCAAGTTTGAGGTCTGGGGGACCGACATGAAAGGAGAAGAGAAGTGACTGCTCAACTTGCCCTGTCACGGGCTCCTAAAACAAAATGTGTTTAAAAATATATATGTATATATATATGTATATGTATATATGTATATATATTTATAGAAGGGGAGAAGGAAGGAAGGGAAAGAAAAAAATAATATTCAGAAGGAAAAGTCATAAAGGAAGTCTTTGATGCAAGACATACTGTGCAGGGCATGTGACATTTCCCCAAGAGGTGGGAAAAAGGCGGCATCAGGCTATGGAGATTCCCCTGTATGATGGCTTTAAAGGGACCTAGTCACAAAACACAGAGTCTGCTCTGGGCATCATCCTTCTGAAGCCAGGCAATCCTGGCTCCACAGGAACAGGACCTGAAACCATCAGTTGCTGGTCCTTGTAGCCTGGGCAGCCTCAGGTCCACATGGTCTCCTTCCCAAGGGATCCCTGCAGAGGGCCTTGCAGAGTCTGTGCCGTGGACACATGGAAGCCCGCTCCCACCCCCATCCAGTTCTGTTTGTTCCAAAGTGTATCAGAGATGTCCTCTGTGGTCTGGTGTTCAGAGCAGGGTCTGGCTCACCACTGTATCCCTGCCACATGGTAAGAAGGAGACATTCTCTATGTGTGCATGTGCAGTTACCTATGGAAGTCAGAAAGGGTCGTCAGGTTCCTTGGAACTTGAGCTATAAGCAGTTGTGAGCCACCTGACGTCGGTGCTAGGAACAGATGTCCAGTCCCCTGGAAAGCAGCAAGCGCTCTTAACCACTGGGTTATCTCTGTAGCCTTGTGAATTTTATTTTATTTTTTTTAATTAAGATTTGTTTTGGGCTAGAGAGATGGCTCAGTGGTTAAGAGCACTGACTGCTCTTCCAGAGGCCCTGAGTTCAATTCCCAGCAACCACATGGTGGCTCACAACCATCTGTAATGGGATCTGATGCCCTCTTCTGGTGTGTCTGAAGACAGCTACAGTGTACTCATAGACATAAAATAAATATATCTTGAAAGAGAAAAAAAAGATTTATTTTACATGTATGGGTATTTTGCCTGTGTGCACAGATATGTGCACCACATGCAAGTCTGCTAGGATGGATCCCCCTGGAACTGCAGTTGAAGACAGGTGTGAGATACCATATAGGTGCAGGGGATTGAACCCAGGTCCTCCAGAGGAGCAGCTAGTGCTCTTAACCACTGAGCCATCTCTCCAGTCCTGAATTTTTTTTTTTAAAGAAATGAATGAACTAGTGACTGTGACTCTCTACTGGTAAACACCCAGTTTTAGTGTTTAGACAGCACTTTGATGGGCTCACTTCTGTTTCCTCTTTGTGGCAACTCTGACTCAGATCTTGGATCTAATCCTATTCTTGACCCTGGCAAAGACAAAACTAAAGCCTGGACCCAAGATCCCTCTGCTCGGGAGCCCCAAACCCGAGCCCCAAACCCCAGCCCCAGCCCCAGCCCCATAGGTGGGCAGGGAGCACAGTAGAGCACCAGTTCTACTCCAGCTCTACTCCAGCTCCAAGAAGTCTCATCCATCTTCTGCCACTGGTCAGGCCACTTACCCACACAGAGAATGTTGAAGCTGAAGCCCTGAGTGACTGACTTGCTGACCAGCTGGTCAGGGAGGCTGTCAAACCCAACATGGCCGCCCAGGGACAGGCTCCGGGGCTCAGGCTCTGCGTTCTGCCAAGAAAAGCACAGCAAGGAAGTGAGCCCCCAGGAAAAGATGTGTCTGCATGAGACTAACCCTGACCCTGGTGCCTGTGTTCTTGGCACAGCCCAGGACATACCTTGAAGTGTCCAGGATTCCAATTCCATGCCACATTCCCACAGAAGGGCCCCCGAGTCCCCCCACACTTTGGAGACAGGGTGGCCTTGATCTTGCTACCCCATTGTCTGGTGGTCTCCAAAAGGTGTTCAGATGATGAGCGTGTGCCACCACACCGTTCCCTCATCTTTTTCATTAAAAAGGAACTAATGTAGTCCAAAATAGCCTTGAATTTGCTACATAGCCAAGAATGACATTCAGCTTCAAATCTCTGCTCCCACCACCTGTATGCTGATATTACAGGCATGCACCTCATGCCTGGCGGATATGGTTCAGGGGACCCCAGGGCTTTATGCATGTTGGGTAAGCACTCTGCCAGTTCAGCTAAATCCCCAGCCTTCCTCTGGATCTTTGAAAAGCTCATGAGGCCCAGGTTGGAGAGTATATTGTAGCAGACAGTTCTGAGGAAGGTGGGAATGTTGCCACTCCCTCACAGGCCTTTCTTTCCCAGCCCCTAATTGAGTGCATCAGAGGGCTCTCCTGTCAGGCTGGGCTCATGGTCCTCTGCAGCTGCTTTCCACTGAACAGAGTTCCTTCAGGGACCTGGCTATCAGAACCAAGACTCCGAAGGACGGAGCCAGAACTGGGGCTCAAGCAGGTTTCTGCTTCCTTCTCAGGGATGGTCTCATCAGGCTCTGGGGGCTCCAACCTTACCAAAGCCAGAACTGTTTAAAAAGAAGAATCTGGGAGAGAATGTGGAGGCCTGACCTCAGCAGAGGTGTGGGCAGCAGGCCCTAAGAGTACAGGAGCCACTGGATTTGGTCTGCACCACTACTAAGAGAAATGAGTAAGTCCCGAAGACAGAGTCACAGCTGGACTCCCCTATGTGGACACTTGCTCTGGCTTCTCTGGGAGTGGTAGTAGATGTCACCCTGAGAACAGGTTCCCAGGCCCACAGAGCTCCATGTTGGGCAGAACCATGCCTCTTTCTTTCTCAGTGCCTATGCCCTACCCATCACGGGGGGATAGGAAGATGCACAGGGGTTCAGTCTCCCAAGTCCACAGCCCCAAAGTGGAGCTCTCAGCAGTGTCATGGCCACTTTGTAAATGTGGACACAACACAGTGGGCAAAGGAGTCAGGGGCAGAAGGGAGGCCCTGGGGCTCCTGCTATACCCAAGAGCCTCCTCAGCACCTGGACACCCGCCCTCTGCAGCCACACCCTGCTGCCTTTGGCCTGTACCTCTCTAGCCAGTCTGGCCTCTGGCACAAAAACCCAACCTGCCTTAGGATATTTACACCTGTGCCAATCAGGCTAAACTATGTCTACAAGCATCCTAGACTTTATGTGACCTTTCTACCCATTTCAAATAAGCCAGGTTTGCCCCAAACCTGTTCTCTTCAAAGACTCCTGTTGGAACCTATTTTTCATGACCCTTCTCCTTACCACCATCCCTAGGGCCTTATGTCCCAATCTCCCCACTCAGGACAAGTCCCCTTAGGACTGCAAACATAACTAGATAAAGGGCCACCAGATGACCTTCTTTTCTTGGTGCCCACATCAGAAACAACACAGATACAATGGGCCTTTCCCCATCCTGTTGCCTGGCATTAAGCTCTTCCTACCAGGCTCAATCCCAGCCCCACTGGTTACTTCTAAATTCCTGTGTGTGTGTGTGTGTGTGTGTGTGTGTGTGTGTGTGTATGTGTTGGGAGGTGGGGAGGGTGTTTGGTTTTGTTCTGAGACAGGCTCAAGATGGTTTTGAACTTGCTGTGCCAAGAATGACTCTGAACTTCTAATTCTCTTGCCTCTATCTCCCAGTGCTGGAATCACAGGCACTTGCTGCCGCACCTAGTTACATGAGGTACTGGAGAGCAAACCTAGGGCTTTGGGCATGCTAGGTGAGCATACCACCAACTGAGCTGTGCCTACGTTCCACCACCACCACCACCCCCCTTTTTTTTTCTAGACAGGGTTTCTCTGTATAGCCCTGGCTGTCCTGGAACTCCCTCTGTAGACCAGGCTGGC
>NW_022196911.1:48556732-48581627 GCF_008632895.1 Mastomys coucha | reverse complement strand
AAAAAAAAAAAAAAAAAAAAAAAAAAACCAACCAAAAAACAACCAACCAACCAAACAAACAAAAGAACCCTTAACATTTTATGTGTCCTGGTTGGCCACCTCTTCTCCCAACATCAGAAAGATTGCCACAGGCTGGAGAGGCCATGTTCTCTATGCTTCCTCTACTTGCCCTCCATGACACCACTGCTCATTTTTAAGTTCATGAACACCATCTTCAACTCCTGCCAATCAAGAGGTGCTGCCCGCCCACCTCACACAGGACTTCATTATTCGGTCTTCCTTCCTGCTTGTGGCAGCCTGCAGATCAAATGCAGGACAGAACAGCCTGAAGCTTATTTTTAGGTGAGAATGAAAATCTCTGTAAAGTTGAAAGCGTGCTGTGCTTGCCGAGAAGGCTGCAGATTTGTTCATGCTCTCGTTCCAAGGGTGACACAATCAGGATGCAATCCAACATCCTGCAGTCTGCCGCCAAAACTGACCAAGTCAGCTGTGTCTGGAAACACACACACACACACACACACACACACTCCTTAGCGGAGGACACGACAGAGAGAGAAAAAGAAAGGAAGTGGGGGAGAGTGAGAGAGTGAGCAGGAGAGAGGGAGCGAAAGAGAGTGAGAAAGAGAGAGAGAAGGCCAGCCTATGTCTCACTTCCCCCAGCTTTCTTACAATTCTGGGCTCCAGAGGCTATCCACTGAGGCTTTAGCACTCTTGCCTGACCTTCCCTCACAGAACGTGGCTTCTCTATGGAAGGTGTAGAGGACAAGGAGATCATTACCCCAAGTTATTGCCAAAGCTGCACTGTGTCCTTCCAAGTCCATCAAGGACCAGAGTGGGTATCATCTCTGATGCCCCTATGTAGAGAGAGACATGGCTACTGCCTTGACAGGGACAGTGTCCTTCTCTGTTCTTAGGAGACTGATGTGACCTTCTGGCTTTCCTCAGGGATGACTCTCATGAATGCTGGCTTTCCTGATCATACATTTGGCATCAATAACTCGTGACCCCAAATGTTCTACTTACTGCAAAGTGTCACCCTCCCCTCAGATGTTCGCTAGCCTGAGCAGTCATAGCACAGGAAGAACTAGTAACAACCAAGGTGTCCCTTACATGATGTAGTGACCAGGACTTAATAGAATATCAGGTCTCCTGCTGAGTAAGCACCCTGCCATTTGGTGGTAGCCAATCAACATGATGCCGAAGAAAGTGGCTCGGGGAGGCCTTTATGAACATCTGGGGAGCTAGCCTAAGACTAAAGCTGCCTCATAAAAGGCACCCAGGCCAAGAACATGCCAGAGCAGTCACAGAGTTCCCGTGTGCCCTACCTTCTAGGTGTCCGGCCTATACCACAGCAGAGCAGAACCTTAGCACTGCAGTTGAAGAAGTCTTGACTGCTAGTCTCCATGAAACAAGGCATGCACAGGGACAGGAGAGGGTGGGGAGACTCTGGAAACTTCAAGAAGGGCAAAGAAGGCCAGGCATTGAGTTTACAGGCTCAGAGAAGAATGGAGGTCACCAGCCACCGTCCAGAACCACTGTATATGAACTAAACCCCCAAAGTGCTACAGTCTCTCACTTAGTATTTCCCACCCTGTGCAGCACTAACCAGCTTAAAGCAGAATAAGCCCTTGGCCGATGCACTCTGCTGCTGCTGCCCTCGGGAGGCTCCCAGTCCATCAACAGTGGACACATCTGCTGTGTGGCAGGCATGGGGACAGTGAGAAGGCGAGGGCACTACATCCTTGACCTCAGGCTTGTTCTAAACTCAAGTGCCATAGAGGCCAGGAAAGCACCATATATGCCAAAGAGGACTACAGCTAATACAAGTTCTGAAATATACAGCTTCCATCTTACTCCACATAGCAGCTCCACTTCACAGATGAGACCACCGGAGCTGGTCCCTACCTGTCCCTGTGAGACAGTCACATACAGGAGGCCACACTGCTCAGGATCTGACCAGAGGCAACATAATCGGGAAACTCACACTTCTGGCTGCATTATACTCTGGTTGAAAGACCGTAACTTCCAGAAAGAGGTGGAAATGGCAGAGTCCATGTTCAGACATGGCCCAGGGTTGCCACAGGCCTGGGATTTCAGTCAACTGTGAGAATACAACAGGGGGAAGGCCATGGCAACACATACATGCAATCCCAATGTCAGGTGAGGCTAAGGCAGAAGGATCAGGAATTCAAAGTTAGCCTGAAATGCATAGAGAGACCCTGCCTCAAAACACAAACAAGCCAGGTACTGGTGTGCCAGTAGCCAATGCTGAAGAGGCTACGACAGAAGGATTGTAGTCTCAAGGCTAGCCTGGATTACCAAGGGCTATGGATGCAGCTCAGTGGTAGAGCACTTTCCATTAGACAGACCCCAATTTCTATCCTTAGTGCCTCCTTCAAACAAGACCAAGTGAAAAGAAAATAAAGATGTGAACATTAAGTATAAACTAGGGATGGTAGCACACACTTGTAATCGCAGCCCTTGAGATACCCAGGAGAATCAGGAATTCAAGGCTATCCTTAGATACTTAGCAAGCTTGAGGCCAGCCTGGACTATATGAGATCCTGTCTCGAAAAGGAAGGTGTGAAAAGGAAAAAGGGAATAAAACCAAAAGAAAAAGAGAATACCGGGCCCAACAGAGGGCTTAGCATTTTGGAGAATGTTTCTGGACCAAGGACATTACTGTCTGGCAGACTAGACTGGTGGAAAGATCTGGGGAAATGATGTGTCAACTCCATTCAGAGGGCATGAAGGCATGGGTGATTCTTCTATAAGGACAAGCCTTAGGTTGGCAGGCCTTAGACAGGGGTAGATCTTGCTGACTCTGGCCCCTTTCATATCTAGCAACCTAGGGTGCTCACTAGGGGCTCTAAACATCTTCAACCCTCCCCCCCCCTGGACAGAGACAGTTGGCACCTTGAAGATCTCACACAATAAGATTTTCACAAGGCAAAGATCCCCTCTTTAGTCACTAACGAGCTCTTGGAACCTGAGCAAAGCCGAGGGTTCCTACGTCATCTTTTCTTTGGCACATCAGGGAAAACAACCAAACTAAGAAAGTGCAATCTTTCATGCCTGGCCATCCAGAACAAAACAGGGGACCTTGTTGGTTTATACAGCCCAGTGGGTAACTGGGACATCCCTGTCCTGGTCCGGAACTGCTCTTTCTGAACCCTCGGGATCAGCCCTAATTGACAGGCACGAGGAACTGCCTGCTTTACCAAGAATTGAGGTGGCATCTAGGGAGAAATCGAGTCTCACAGCTTGCCCCCACACAAAAACAGACTATCTTCAGAGACTGGAAATCTGCTGAAGTACCCACACCAACAAGACTGCCCATGAAGAAAGAACCCCAAACTATAGTGGGGAGGGAATCAAAGGAGATACTCAATCTAAGAAATGGCTCCTAAGTCCTGTATGCTGAGAAGTTCCTTAATGCCAGGTCTTCCACACGCTTCTCTGGTGCCGTGGTCTCTGAACACATCTGTTCCCTGGTTCCTGTCCTAGCATCAGCTGGCCTCCTAGACTATCTTAGGACTAACTTCAGAACAGTTTGCCCTCTTGTTCCTCTCAAGACATCCTCAGGTACACCCTGCCCGTTAGGCGGGAAACCCACTGCTCAGGAATCACTGTGTCACTGGGAGCCTTCTCCACCCATGTTCCTGGCACCAAGTGGCTTCAGCTACTCCCAAGCAGTCTAGGCCTTAAAAATAGCCAGAGCAGAGGCCTCAGGCCAGAACTGTGGTGTTGAGCACAACTGTCCTTGAGCCCAAGAGGAATCCTAGGAATGTTCCCAGGAAAGGCTTAGGCTCTGGTCCCAGGATTCCAAGCAAGCCTCTAAACCCAGGTCAGAGGTCACGGGAAATAAC
The DNA here is from genome assembly GCF_008632895.1 of Mastomys coucha. Lineage (NCBI taxonomy): Eukaryota > Metazoa > Chordata > Mammalia > Rodentia > Muridae > Mastomys > Mastomys coucha. The sequence goes on along the minus strand of NW_022196911.1, from coordinate 48,577,758 downwards.
TAAAAGGTTGTATGGGAGACGGCAAAGCCAGAGAAGCTGTCATCCTGGGCCTGAGGAGAACAGAAGCAGAAAACACCTGTCCTCAATCCAGAGGACACCTGGGCTGCAGTGCCTCTCTTCTACAGAACAGAACACCCGGGAGGAAAACTCAGACCCAGTTCAACCTTCAGTGTGCCACCATGGTGCCCACATGGTTAACAACAAGGAGGGCTGCTGGGACAGCTGTCATTCTCCCTGGGCTGGTCATTCCCTACTCCCTTGTAGAAAGACCAGGTTCTCCCTGGCACAGTACTTGGCCCTGTGCTTCCCTGTCCCGGACACTTTCTCGTCTTCCCACAGCCAGGCTGTAGCCCGTCAACTAGGGATGGTTTGATTGACACATCTACCAAAATCGGTTTTCCCAGAAACAAAAGAACACAGTTCCTGAGCCCATGCCTGTCCCAGCCACCTGCCACAGAGGCCTGGGACACAGACACATTCTCAGGCTTTGAAGTGTTGCTGGACGAGGAGGAAATGTCCCATCCTGCCACTGCACATAGGAGGCTCTCTGCTGCAGAAGGCACAGCAGCTCCAGTTTTCCGCTTGGCTAGGGACTGACTCTAGGGGCAGCCACCGCTGTCTGCCAATGGGCTTAGCCACAAGTGGTCCAACCATTCAAAGAAGGAGGCAGCATTTACTTGTGAATGAAACACCAGCTTTAGAAGGGGGGATGTGGGTTCCAAAATCTCCCTGCCTTGTTTACCACCACAGAATGGATGATGGTGTTGGCGGGTTCCAGAGGGGTGCCTTTGCACCGACGCGGCTAGAGGCAGCTATGCATGCACAGCTATGTGTCTCTGCTATCCATTCACCCCAACAGCAGACAAAGGGTCTGCTTGTCCCTGAGGGGAATTCTGGGTCCATCCCACAGTCCCCCTAAAGCCCAGGTTCCCAGTGGCCCACACCAGAAGGCCCCTCTGAGAACAGCCAGAGAGCAAGATCAGAGATGGACACTCCCTCTGATTCTGTCCCTCTAACTTGGCTCAGGAAGCCTACTATGTACCTGGGAGCTTCTCATCCTAAGAATGCCCAGTTTAAGGCAAGCACACAAGACAACTGTAGTTATGCCTAAGGAGATCCCTACCCTGTCCTCGGCTGCCTCCTCCCAACTAGGCTTCCTCACATGTGCCCTGCGGATGCACACGACTCCTAGAGAAGCTAACAGAGAGCATCCCAGCTCCCAGTAGAGCATTCGGACTCTTGGAGACATCCCATTCTTCAAGAAGATGTGTTTCACCCTGCCTAGCCAGCCCCACATCTGGCTATTCACAAAGCCAGTGCATCATAAGATGTGGCTGGGGGGAGGGGGGTCCCAAAACCCTAAAGGCAGCAGGAAACAGGAAGCTGGAGAGGCCCTGAGAGACACCTGGAGGCCAGCTGGTCCTTGCTTCTTTGCTCTGGGGCATGGCCCCAAGGAAGCTGGGCTTCAGTCATAAAGACATCCGGGAGTTACTGTCTGAAACACACACCACTCCCTAGTTCATCCTAGGGCTTAGAAGTCAATCACCTCAAGGGGCCCTCAGGTGGAAGCTGGTATTCCGGTATTGGGCCCATCTTTGAATGACCAGCAACCAAAATCTGCTTCCTCACCCAATCTCAGCCTGCTGACATCAAAAAGACAATGAGCACAGAACATCCATTGCCCATCCAAAGCTTTTGGACAAGTCTTGAGTTCTCCTCTGCTTATCCCCCTTGGCTCTGTGGTCAGTCTCTTGCCATCCTCTTTCTTCCCGTCCCAAACAGTTCACGGGTCATCAACCCCCTCACCAGACTCATAGCTCCGATCCACTCCATAAGGTCCCAGTAAGGTTGTTCCTTACTTTGTGAGATAGGGAAGGGAGGAAGAAAAGGCAACCCTAGCTCCTGGAGAAAGGTGTGAAGCTGTGGCTTTGCCTGTGGCATTCACATGTGACCCCTCAATGCTGGGCACTGGGGGCTACACTGACACATTTTTTTCAGCTATCGTTTCTGCCCAGAAAGGCTGGCTAAGGTCATTTTCACAGGGTAGAGAGAGCCCAGTGGCCAGGGCCTTTGAGCCACACTGGGGTGAGAAGGCTTCTTCCTACAGCTAGCTTCAGGACAAAATAGGCACTCCTTGGATAGCATGCTTTTTGGGGAAGTGTCAAGATTACAGGGTGACAACGGATGTAACAGATGGTGCTGAGGATAAAGCGGAGATGGGGGGCGAGGGAGCGACTGGCTGGGAAGCATGCCAAGTATGAGGCTGTTTCACGTTTCTTCCTCTCCCCCGCACATCCTCACTTTGCCGGGGACCTGTAGGGTCCCTCACTTAGGAGTCTGAACCTTGCTCCATTATATGCAGACAGGCATTACAGGAGCCAGCCAGGGTTGGAAGAGAGTGAGCCTCAGAGTCAGAGTCTAAGAAAAAAGGGACCCCAAAAGTGTGCCAGGAATCTGACGGCCCACAGAAGACAAGAGATGACAGAACCTGCTGAGGGCTGACCCCGCATATATACACAACAGCCATCAACCTAAGGCTCTGAGCTGACTGAAGGCTGAGCAGGACTCAGTCAGAAGTCAGAGATGCAGGGCCAGCAAGATGGCACCTGCTGACAAACCTGACAGCCTAGATTCCATTTCCATAAGATGAAAGACTTGAAAGTTGCCCTCCGACCTCCACATGCATACCATCACACAAGCACACCCACATACATACATACATACATACATACATACATACATACATAGCACACCATCACACAAGCACACATACATACTCAGATACACACAACAATACAGGTCTATGGTGTATACACCATGCTGGTAAGGGTAAGTCAAAATACCAACACACTGTCAGACATGGTTGTGCATGCCTTTAGTCCCAGCACTTGAGAGACAGAGGCGGGTGGATCTCTGTGAATTCAAGGCCAGCCTTGTCTACATAGTGGGTTCCAGGTCAGCCAGGACTATGTAGAGAGACTCCGACTCAAAAACAAAAAAGATACCAACACATCGCCATCTCAAAGTACATTGCTGAGTGCATTTTAAATCCAGGCAGCTCGGATGGTTGAACCCAGGGCTTCCTACACAACTTAAGTAAGCACTCTACCCAAGCTACAGTCCAAACCCTCTGTGTACTCTTGTAGACTCCAGACTAAGACAGTTTGCAGGTCACCTGATACCCGTCTGACTACCTTTGCATAAGCCAGAGGGGCAGTGGATATCTGCCAAACATGCCACCAAATCTTGCAGTGAGCAAAATATCCAGCAGGTCTCCAATAAGCCAAAAACTACGGTTAACCTTCAAAAAACCTGTTAAGGAATCCTGGCTTTGCACATGATAAGGGAGGAAATTACCTTCCCAGGATGATAAGGAAGGGAAGAAAGGGACCAGACTTGCACATTCCAGCCAAACTCCACCCAACATCTCCACCCAAATTCAGTTCCATCAGAGTCCTCCCAGGAGGCTGATGGCCCAGAGACTCGGGGAAGGCGTCCATCCCTCTGGCAGAACCATCATACTAAGCAGGGCCCCAAGATTCCATGCAGCATTAGCTGAACTTGAGTCCCCGCCCCTGTGCTTTGGGTCACTGTGGGGATAATATGAAGACTTCCCACAGAAATGATCCAAAAGCAAACAGAGGCGAGGTCTTCCCAAGCCCCAGCTGTACAATGCCGACACTCAGCTGGCCCTCCGAGGATACCTCTGACCACCAGGCGACCAAGGCAAACACATTTTCTGCAGCCATCTCATACACAGCTGGGTATTTACTGAGTCCTTTTCATGTCCTGACACTATCCACACAACTCTACGAGGGAGATCCGCTTTCCTCTTACTGTGTTGATGAGAACACGGAGGGTTAAACAGCTTGCCAGAGGTCCCATGACCAACAAGTGGTATCTCTAGGAATCCTCTCAGGCCACTGCTTTACACATACTCTCATCTGGGCAAGATCAACTGTTAAACAAACCTCTGACCTCAATACAAAACAGACTTAACCTTCTGGTCAGCTAAGCACAGAAAACACAGCGCTCAGACGGACAGGCAGGCATGTGTGCACAGACACGCACATGCACACACACACACACACACACACACACACACACCTTTTGCTCTCCATCCACTAGGCAGGTTTATAAGGACTGGGCTGTTTTCCTGAGTACATAAATTCCATTTTACAGCCACGGGAGTGAAGTGGACCTTGGTTTGCCCCAGCCTCTGCATCTGTTCTCCATGTAGTCAAACTTCCTTAACAGACACACAGCCCCCTCCCCAAGGGGCATAGAATACACTAGTCTAACACATTATGAAACCAGGAGCTCCTGTTTTGTTATGCATATTCGCAAAGACCAACAAATGTATTTTCAGATTAAAGAAGAAATTTGCATATATAAATTCAGATGACAGTATTTATAGCAAAATTACATAAGTCCTGGCTCCCTTATTTAGCCCCAGAACCAATTCGTTATCGGTCACACATTCAGAATTCTCCCTCCCTCCAACAGCCCCGGGCCCTCCTCCACCTCCTCCCTCCCTTCCCCTCCTCCCCTTCCAGTAGACCAGGGCCTCACATGCTGGCAAGAGGACACAGCTTCCTTCACCGTCACAGCCTAGCCTCCCAGACACACCCAAATCCAGCCTTAGACACCAAGAGAGTGCAGACAACCTCCAAAAGGCCTCCCTCCTCATGCTATGGCCTGGCTCAAGTCCACAGACACCCCTCTTAGGACCACCAAGGGACGTCAGCCCAGAGAGAGGCAGACGCAAACCGGGGCCCAAACACTCAATGGTTTTGGATCTGGAATCCCTTCAGCTCCTGGGAATGGCTGCCGCAGAGCCAGAGCCTATCACTGAGGCCCTGGACCTGTCTGGAGTCGCACCCAGGATCCAGGTTCCCGGGAGGACAGTGGAGAAGATGAGCAGCAGGCCTGGGTTCTTCCGACCCAAAGTCTGCAACTCCCCTGAGCTCTTTCGAGAATGTGTGTGTGTGTGTGTGTGTGTGTGTGTGTGTGTGTGTGTGTGTGTGTGTGTGTGTGCTGGGGAAAGAAAAATCCCTGGATCCCTAGGGTTCCATCCTCACTCTTGGCACTCAGATAACAGCACCTGCGCGGCAAAGGCAAGTCCCCAGAGGTGCAGGAACACCCTAGGTGAGAAGAGTCGGGGGCGTCCGGGATCCTCCCCTCTGGACACGACTCTGTCTTCACACCTGCCCTGACCAGCCCAGATCTTGCCTTCTTCCCGCGAAAGGAGCTCACATCGCTCGAAGCCCAATACTCTGAGACATCCTCCCCGGGGTTGCCTCCCAGGTCCCGGGGTTCGAGGCCCCGCCGTGCGGTGCTGACAGCCCGCCTCGCGCCCCCTCCCGTGCCCCTGTGCGCCGCAGGCCTCACCGAGACGCGTTCCAAGTCGGTGGCCGCCATGGCGAGCTGCGCACCGGGCGGGCGGGTTGCGGGGAGCGCCGGGGCCGCGGCGGGGACGAGCCGGCTGCGGGACGCGCTCCGCCCGGGCGGCTGCGGCTGAATGGATCCAATATGGCCACTTCCTGGAAACTCCCCTTGGCGGCGGCGGCGGGAGAAGCCGCGGAGCCGGCCCCGCCCCCGCCCGCGGGACCGGCCTCCCTACCCGGCTCGGCCCCAGCGCAGCGCGCTCCCCGCGGCTGGGACCGACCGGGGGTCTCCGCGGCTTGGCGGGAGGTACTAGCTGCGGGTGCTGCTGGGACTTGTAGTCTGCGAGGTGGGGGGCCCGTACTGCCACGTCTGGGGGACCCGGGCCGCTCTCCGAGGCCTGCTGCGTGTCCCTGGGAAGCTGGATTAGTGCATAGCATAGAGGGGTGCTACGTGTGCCCTGGGAGTTCTGTCTCCAAGCTGACTGTCCCTGCTGGAACCTGCAAACGCACTGGGACCTCCGATCGGAGGATTCATGCGCAGTAGGTCCGAGAGAGACCCCTCAGCCTCTTCTGCCTGTGCCATAAGTCCCACCTGATGCTCTAAGCTGGAGCTAGGGCGGGAGCCCTGGGCTGGACCGGTGCATCCTGCCAGGCAGCCTTTGGCTCCTTGCGCAATGATGACCCGGAGAAAGATGCACAGTTTGGGAAGCGGAGCGCGATCATCTACGCAGCATATTGCTGATGATCTTCACCCTGCTTATCCCACGAGTTTGGAGTTATGTCATTAAGCAGAGAGGACCTTGGTTCTCACAGCACGCACGTCTTCTTCGCCAACCACTCAAAAAACGTGCACAAACGTCTCAAAGGGGTCCGTAATCTTTTTCAGTGACTACAAGATCCAGCTCATCCCGTCTTCCTTTCTCTCTGGTCTCCCTGATAGTAAGACAGACTTACTTTGCCTCTGTCCCTCCACTACCCACGAGTGTGCACTCCACTCCCAATATCTTCTTGAAAAACAACTGTCCTCCCACTCAGTGGGAACGTATGCCTGCTAGAGGTATCTGGAGACCACATCTGGACTTAGTACACCCCATGCTGTGGAACACTTCCTGTTCCCTCCATAGCTTCAGTACCCCTCTCTCTCTGAAGGAGCTTTTCCCTTCTTTCTTTACAAACCATATTTTGTCTTCAAGGTATTCAGCTGAAGTACCCCAGAGTACTTAACAGTGTTTTTATTTTGTTGGATGCTCCACCATGCTGTTGTTCCTTGTACATATCTCTGACAAGAAATGCGACCCCATGCAGCTCAGTTTTGTAGAGTGCTTGCTTGCTAGCACGCAGGAAGCCCTGAGTTCTGTCCCCAGCACTGCATAAGCCAGATGTGAGGGGCACATTTATAAACTTAGTATTTGTAAGTTAGAGGCAGGACAATTCAGAATTCAAGGTCATCCTCTACTATAAAACAAATTCGAGGCCAGCCTGGAGTAGAAGAGACTGTCTCAAAAAACAAAAAGATGAAAAACAAAAATATAAATAAACAAACAAAAATGAGGGGAGAGGGTCTCAGCACAGTGGTTAGAGTGGAGAGGTGGTGGATCAATAGCAAACTTTCCTGTGTGAACCACACCCCTTCACTTAGTATATACCTTTGAAAGCTACTCTTCTGATTGTATGTATCCATGGGCCAGCAAGATGGCTCAGTGGATAAAGTTGCTTGCCACCAAATCTGATGACCTGAGTTCAATCCCTGGGATCTACATAATGGAGAGAACTGAGTTCCTCCAGTTGTTCTCTGAAAATAAAGAAAAATAAGCAAGGGACTTTAAACTGTGACTGAAATCCAGTGTTCATTAATTAGTGTCTCCTCTAACCCTCAATGTCTGACCCCTTGGAGTGCACTCACAGTTGAGGAGTTCATCATCTGAAACAGTTGCTGCAAGGTAACATGCAAGAAGCTTCTCCTTGGGCTGGAAAGATGGCTCAGATGGTTAAGAGCACTGACTACTCTTCGGAAGGTCATGAGGTCAATTCCCAGCAACCACATGGTGGCTCACAACCATCTGTAATGGGATCTGACACCCTCTTCTGGTGTGTTTGAAGACAGCTACAGTGTACTTACATATAATAATAAATCTTTTAAAAAAAAAAATCAGTTTCTCCTTGCTGCCTTTTTCTTTCTCACTCCTCCTTGGCCTTAACTACTTTTTAAATGGCCTTCATTTCCACTCGAGTGTTATTTCAAAACATCCACTTAGTTTGGCGTGGTGGCACTCACCTTTAATCCCAGCCAGACAGATCCTGTCTCAAAACAAAAGGAGGTAGGGATGGAGAGATGGCTCAGCAGTCTTTTAGAAGACCTATATTTGGTTTCCAACATCCAAATTGTGGGGCAGCTTACAACATCGTGTAACTCCAGATCCAGGGGTGTCTGCTGCCTCTGGCCTCCTTGGGCATGCACACGCGCACACGCACACACACACACACACACACACACACACACACACACCAGGGAAACTGGTGACTTCTCTCTCTTGAGAAGTGTCTACTCTCCTAGGAAAACTTTCTCCTCATCTCCAAGACTCTGATTTCTCATATTGTCCATGCAGGTGCGGGTTTGCACTTCTAAAGGAGTAAAGATTGTCTCTGGGGGCCAAAAGGTGAGTAGACCGATCTTTTTCACATGTAACAAAGGATTTTCTACAGCATGATTCCACGTGGTCCTTATATACACCCAGGGATACAGCTAGGTCCCAAAGTCACATGATCAAAGTCTATGAAGTCCCGGAGGAAGTCCTCAGAGCTTTTGGTTGCCCGCTGAGCATTGTCCTGGAGAAAGCAAACTATACCACTCTCTACCCCACCCTGCCCTGACCCCAGTCCCTCCCCACCCCATATGCAAAGCCAGAAGAAATCTAAACAGGGCAGACCTCACTGCAGGAAACTGCCCCTTCCTGGTCTCTGGCTTCTCTTGTGTTTGTTGATAGTTTGTCATTTCTTTTGTTGCACAGAGGTTCCAGTTTTTCATGGTTCTCCTGTTATTTTTGTTATGACTTTCATTTTTCTCCTTTAATAAAAGGCCTGGAATGTATCTCTGGAGGGGGTTGCCTGACTCACAGGAACAAGGCCCCGGGGCTTGCTCCCCAGCACTGGTGGGGAGGGCTTGTAAAAGAAGTTCTTGATCTTTATCTCAAATTCATAAAATGTTCAAAGGGTAGGAAGCTGGGGTGTGGCTGAGTGGTAGGGACCGTGGGTGACAGGAGCAAGGCCCTGTGTTCCATCCCCAGCACCAGGGACAACCAGCTGCACTCTAGCTACTGCTGGGCCCCAGACCCCTTGTAGTAGATTTAGTAACTTTGTTTTTTTAAAGTTTTGTTTGTATTTTATTTTCTTTTGTTGTTTTAATTATATACTTGGTGGTGGTGGTGGGGTGAGACTGGGTCTCACCATGTTGTCCTGGCTTTTGTAGAATAAACTGAGCTTAAAGATGGTAGTGGTCTTTCTGCCTCTGTCTCTTAAGTTCTTAGATTTCAGGGGCAACCATGGCTGCTGGCTTCAAACTCCCTCTATGTATGAGTGTGTGAGTGTGTGTGTGTGTGTTTGTTTGTGTGTGTGTGTGTGTTGGAGATGTATATGCCCATGTATGTACAGGTGCACTCTAGAGATTCGATCTCTTCCCCACCCTTTGGGGGATGTTTTGTTTGTTTTGAGCCATCTCCCTGACCTTTTCATATAGATGCCGGGGATCTGAACACGGGTCCTCATGCTTGTATGGATGAGCCATCTTCCTGACCTTTTTTTCTCTTCCAGGCTGGCCTCACACTTGCAGCCAGCCTGTACCTCAGCCCCTCAGGTGCTGGATTACGGGCATGATCTCCTCTATGCCCCCATGGTCAGCTTTATATTTTCCTATGAAAGTATTTTTTGTCAAATTTAGATGATGCGGCTAAGAGTGTGCCAAGCCACTTCCTTCATATCCTGCACTGACATACAATGTAAATGGAATTACAAACCACATTTCTGCATGTGTGTAGGTCACATACCAATCAGAATTAGATCAGTCAGTTCAATGGCATTAAAGTTTCTTTCTTCCACCTCCCTTCTTTCCTATGTTGTCCAGGATAGCCTAGAGCTTAGCTGACTCTTCCACACTGTTGTTGGCATCCATGGCTTTGCCCTCATGGTTCAGTGTGGGGGTGATGCTGTGTCTGTGAACCAGGTAGTGGAAGGAATGGAGAAGGTATGGGGGAAATGAACAAACACCCTCAAATGATTCCAGCTGCTGCCACTGGTGTTTCCGGTACTTCTGCTTACATTCCATTAGCTAGAGTTGGGAAATGAGGTCTTTATTCTGCCTGGCATGTGTATAGCTAAAGATTCCATGAAATACTAGAAAAGAGACTGGGAGCAGACCCAGTCTGCAATGCACCTGCCAGGAAAACATGGGGATATGAGTTCAGATCTTAGCACCCATGTAAAAAGCCTGGTGTGGTAGCACACATCCATAACTCAGTTCTGTGGAGGTCATCCTGCTAGACTGTATAGAAATGGTATGTACACTTTAAATTATTTAGACAGTACAGTTAAGTTTAAATGACCCCAATGTCACCACCCCAAAATGATCAGCATAAGTGTCACTTTACATTATTCTAGAAAGCTCTATGGGGCTGTTTACAGATAAGAGGAAAGATAACAAATATTTTATAGAAGTGTCCCCTCGGAGCCAGCGAGATGATTCCTGGAACTCCCACGAGAAGGAAAAGAGGAAATGTAAAATTGGGAAATGACTTTGTTCTCTGACCTCCGTGGCTCTGTGGTCCGAACAAACACATACATACATACAAGAAATAAAATAAACAAAGGTAAAACAGGCATGGTGGTACACACGTCGAAGCCCAGCCCTTGGGAAGCAGAAGCAGATGGATCTCTATGAGTTCAAGGCCAACCAAGCTGGTCTACATCGTGAAATCTTATCTCAAAAAGTGAACAGATAAATATTTGATCTGTCATACCAGTGCTGCTAAAATGAAGCATATTGTTTAATGTTCCTTAAACTTAATAGAAAAGAGTTAGAGGGGAGTCTTAAGAAAGAGTTGGACCTCAAAGAATGTTTCCTGATCTCAGAGGATATTACTTCCTAAAGACACCTTTGAGGTTAAACACAAAGTTGCAACACCATTCAGAGACTTGTTTACATTTCTATTGTACTCGTGATCTTGGTCTCTCCCACCTTCTCCACTTTGTTAATTGTTACTCTTGCAGTGTCTGGACTAGGAACAATCACATTCTATTCTGGAAACAGAATTCCGTAATTACTCAGTATACGGTTTAATTAATTTGATGCTCATCAACTGTCCTTTCACACTATGTTTCCATTTGCAATTTTAAATAAAAAAGTCTCAATTCAGTTCTTAATGGAAGGAATCTACTTAGTTGTTTTTCCAAGAAGGGTTAGGATACTCAAGAATGTCAACCTTGGCTGGGCAGCGGTGGCACACGCCTTTAATCCCAGCACTTGGGAGGCAGAGATGGCGGATTTCTGAGTTCGAGGCCAGCCTGGTCCACAGAGTGAGTTCCAGGACAGCCAGGGCTATACAGAGAAACCCTGTCTCAAACAACAACAACAACAACAACAACAAAACAACCCCCCAAAAAACAAAACAACAACAACAAAAAAGAATGTTAACCTTGTTAGGTATAGTGGCACTTGGGAAGCAAAGAGAGAACCGACTCTCACAAGTTATCCTGACCGGCACAGGTGTTCTTTCCCTCCCCAAAACACTCCCCTCTCTTACACACACACACACACACACACAAACACAGAAATGAAAAATTTTAAAAGTTGTTTTAAGGAATGTTAATTAGCCAGTAGGAATGGGTGTACCTTTATTCCCAGCACTCAAGAGGCAGAGACAGGAAGATCTTTGTGAGTTTGAGACTAGCCTGGTCTACATAGCGAGTTCCAGGCCAATCAGAGATGCACAGGGTGACTTTTTCTCAGAAAGTAAAATCAAAACAAAACAAACCTGAATGTCAGTTGCTTGTACCTGGGAACCAGGTGTGAGCAGGGTAAAGCTCACTATTGCTATTTTGCTCTGCTGGGGATTGAACCAATGGCCCCATGCACACCAGTCAGAAGTCCTCTACCTCTGAGCCTCATTCTCAACTCTACCTATAATACTTTTAAAATCATAACTCCTTTCTTACAGAATATAATAGCTTTGGCTCTTTTTTCTTCTAGGAAGATGTCTGATGCCAGCCTCAATATTTTCCTTCAGGAGTGATGTTTTTCTCTTTGAAAGAAGAAAAAGAAAATCAGTTTTCACCTATTTATTGATTTATTTGTTTCTTTGTTTGTTTGTTTAAGATAGGATCTCTCTACATAGCCCTGGCTGGCCTGGAACTAACTATGTAAACCAAACTGGCACCGAATTTGCAGAGATATCTTTGCCTCTTGAGTGCTGGAATTAATGGTGTGCACCACTATGCATGGTCCATTCTTTTAAAAAAATTATTTATTATTACATATAAGTACACTGTAGCTGTCTTTAGACCCACCAGAAGAAGGCGTCGGATCTCATTACAGGTGGTTGGGCGTCGGATCTCATTACAGGTGGTTGTGAGCCACCATGTGGCTGCTGGGAATTGACCTCATGACCTTCCGAAGAGCAGTCAGTGCTCTTACCCCGCTAAGCCATCTCGCCAGCCCAGCATGGTCCATTTTTTAAAAAATGGTAATTATGAGATGTCTTAGTATTCACTATTCCCAGTTGCCTTTTCTGGAACATTGTATGGTCTAGTAACAAAAGAAATATTGTCTACAGCACAGGGGACTTTATGTTTGAGTGTGGATTCCACACATGCAACCATGAACAGGGGAGATATAAGCCAGAGTCAGGTTACCTGGCAGGAATGATAAAATTAAAATGTTTCTCTCTCTCTCTCTCTCTCTCTCTCTCTCTCTCCCTTTCTCTCTCCCTTTCTCTCTCTCTCTCTCTCTCTCTCTCTCCCTCCCTCCCTCCCTCCCTTCCTTCTTTCCTTCCTTCCTTCCTTCCTTCCTTTCTTTCTTTTTCTTTATTTTATTTTTTATTCACTTTACATCACAATTGCAACCCCCCCCTCCAAGACCCACCCTTACAAATCCTTTCCCCCATTACCTCCTACCTTCTCCTTAGAGAAGGCGAAGCCTCCCTTAGGTACTGAAGCCTCCCTTAGGTACTACCCTGCACTGGTGCACATCCAGTCCCATCAGGACTAAGTGCACTCTCTCCCAATGAGATCCAACCAGGCGGTCTACTTAGGTAAAGGGGGCTCAATGGCAGGCAATAAAATCAGAGACAGCTCCTGCTTCAATTATTAGGGCACTCACACGAAGACCAAGCTGCACATCTGCTCCAAATATGTAGGGGCCCTAGGTCCAGCCCCTGCATGCTCTTGGGTTGGTGATTCCGTCTCTGTGAGCCTCCACGGGCCCTGGTTAGTTGACTCTGTAGGTCTTCTTGTGGTGCCCTTGGCCTCTTTGATTTGCACTATTCTATCCCCAACTCTTCCACAACTCTCCCTGAACTTCATCTGATGTGTGAGTCTCTACATCTGCCTCCATCCACTGCTAGATGCAACCTCTCAGGAGGTAGTTATGCTAGGTTCCTGTCTACAAGCATAGCAGAGTATCATTAATAATGTCAGAGGTTGGCTCTCTCACATGGAATGGATCTCAAGTTGGGGCAGTCATTGGTTGGCCGTTCCTTCAGTCTCTGTTCCATCTTTATCCCTGTGAATCTTGTAGGCGAGACAAATTTTGGATTGAATGTTTTGTGGGTGGGTTGGTGTTCCCCTCCCTCCACTGGAAGTCCTGCCTGGCTACAGGAGGTGGTCATTTCAGTCTTCATACCTCCCTGCTGGTAGGAATCTCAGCTAGGGTCACCCCTATAGACTCCCTAGAACCTCTCCTGTCCTATGTCTCCAGCTGCTTCCCCCCACCAATAAACCAAATAACCCAATTTTTAAAAATGGGGTACAGTGCTCGCTTCGGCAGCACATATACTAAAAAATGGGGTACAGAACTAAACAGAGAATTCTCAACAGAGGAATTTTGAATGGCAGAAAAACACTTAAAAAAATGTTCAGCATCTTTAGTCATCAAGGAAATGCAAATCAAAACAACTCTGAGATTCCATCTTATACCCAATGAAGTGGCTAACATCAAAAACTCAAGTGACAGCTCATGCTGATAAGGATGTAGAGCAAGGGGAACACTCCACCATTGCTGGTGGAAGTACAGACTTGTACAGCCACTATGGAAACCAATTTGGTGGTTTCTCAGAAAATTGGGAATAATTCTAACCCAAGACCTAGCTATACCACTCCTGGGCACATATCCAAAAGATGCCCCATTATACCACAGGGATACTTGCTCAAATATGTTCATAGCAGCTTTATTCATAATAACCAGAAACTAGAAACAACCCAGATGTCTCTCAACTGAAGAATGGATAAAGAAAATGTGGTACATCTACACAATGGAATACTACTCATTTATAAAAACAAGGACATCATGAAATTTACAGGCAAATGGATGGAACAAGACAATATCATCCTGAGTGAGGTAACTCAGATTCAGAAAGACATGTATGATATGTCACTTAAAAGTGGACATTAGTTACAAAGTACAGGATAACCATATTATAATCCACAGACTCCGAAGAAGCTAAAAAACAAGGTGGGTTTAAGGGAGGATGCTTGAATCTCACTTAGAAGGAGAAACAAAATAGTCATCAGAGGTGGGTGGAGGGAGGGAACTAGGTAAGAGAAGCGGGTGAGGAGGGGAATGGGGTTGGGGATCAGGTATAAAGAGCTGGGGTTGGGGAGAGAGGGTTGGGTGTGAGAATAAAATGTTTTTCTTTGGGGGGAAAAATGTGACCATCAAAGATCATAATAGAACAAACGCTTCATGCTGGCCATCAAGTCAAAGAACGTACTTAAGAGAGGACAGGTACAATTATGAGACCAAATTCTGTAGGGAAGGCCCCGCAGAGCCATACAACAGAGAGAAAGGGCCCAGCAAGTGGAGCCCCCCTCCCCAAAATAACTACCATCTGCTTTATCCATCAAGTTCTCACTTCAACAAAGGCTTCTTCTACAGCTAAAAATAAGTCAGAAACCATGTCTCCTGGGGGAATTTATTCAGAGACAACGTGAGTCCGTGAGTCCGGAAAAGGCTGCTGTAGGGAGGAACCTGGGGGAACCTCTGAAGCAGAGCTAGGAAAGCAGACAGGAAGAGTTTCACCTCACACCAACCGATTGGCCATGAAAAATGGGGCGAAGTTCCATGGAGAGCTGTCAGGAATTACTCTAAGTAGGAGAGGAAGTAAGAATAAATGAGCAACAGAGAGAAGACACATCCTTGGAGAGAGCAGAGGGCCGGACTGATGCTCAGAACCCACCTAGACAGCCTGAGGAGTAGGGGGCTAAGGCATGCATTACGTGTGTGTGTGTGTGTGTGTGTGTGTGTGTGTGTGTGTGTGTGAAGGAACTCAGGTGTCATTCTTTGGGCACTGTGTATTTCAATCACAAAACAACAAAAACAGAGTGTCTGGTTGGCCTGGAACTCACCCAGTGGGTTAGGTTGGCAAGACAGGAGCCCCAATGACCCACCCTCCCAGCACTGGGATTACAAGCATTTATTACCATGGCTGGTATTTCTTACTTGGGTTCGGAGTATTGAGTATAGTACCAATTGAGCTAACTCCCCAGGCCCCACCCTCCCTTTCACTTAGGAAAATAGCTTTCCCAGAAACCTCCTAGTAAAGTTTTGAATGTCAAATGTGCCTGACAGGTTCCTGTATTTATATACTTGGTCCCCAGCTGGGGCACTGTTTTGGGAGTCATGGAGCCAGGAGGGTGATGGCTTAGCTGGCTGGGATAGGTCACTGGAGGTGTCCCAGTTCAGCTTGTTCTGCTAGCTGAGCTGGTCACAGCGGGAGCTCAGCCACTCACTGCTTTTTGCCTCCAAGCCCCTCCCCTTGCATCCTGCTTTCCATATCTAAACTGTCTGAGCCCTCTGAAACTTGGAACCAAAGGGAACGGCTCTCCAAAGTTATTCTGACACAAGCTTAAAAAGTCATCTGGGAAGAGGGAATCTTAGTTGAGAAAATGTCTCCAAAGGACCTTGGAGCATGTCCTTAGACCATTATCTTGATTGGTGTGGAGGAGCCCAAGCCAATGGGAGTGGTGCCTCTCTTGGTCCTGACTTGTATAAGAAAGCAGGCTGAGTAAGCCATGGGGGAGCAAGCCAGTAAGCATCGTTCCTCCACTGGCCTCTGATTCAAGTGCCAGCCCTGACTCTCCTCAGTGATGGAGTGTGACCTGAGAATTGTAAACTGAAATAAACCCTTTCCTCTCCAAGTTGTTTTTGGTCATGATGTTTGTCAGGAAAATAGACAGCAAACCAGGACAGTGGTGTATGCCAAGTCCTTTGTCACAACAACGGGACAAGTCCCATGGGGCCTCCCAGACCAGAACTGAGTCATGTGAGTACAATAGGTCCCAGGATTGCAAAAGGCAGGCCCAGGCTGATGCAACGCTTGTCAGCTGTGTCAAGAATATTTAAGTCTGAGGGAGAAGACAAGAAAAATAAACTAAGAAACAAGCAAGGAGCAGGCCAAGTTGCCAGGGCCTGCTTGGCATAGACAGCAAGTTGGCAACTGTGGGGCGCACTAAATGCTGTACAAATGAAACCCAGGTGTTATCAGGTAAGAATAAGGCACAGAGGAAGGTTACTTGTAGATAGAAAGGCATTGGGGCTGGAGAGATGGCTCAGTGGTTATGAGCACTAGCTGTTCTTCTAGAGGACCCAGGTTCAATTTCCAGCACATACATGGCAGCTTGCAATTATCTGTAACTCCAACTCCAATTCCAGGGGAGTGTGTGGAATGCATACTGACATGCAGGGAAAACACCCATATGCATTAAATAGATTTTTAAAAGGCATTGAAACTCTGAGGAGGTAAAATTCTGCCAACCCCAGTGTGATTGGCAGTTGTCATCCTTACATCTGACCCCAGAGACTCCAGTATGCTGCTACTAGCTCCTCCTAGCTACCTGGTGGGTTTCTGGTACTCATTAGCTCTAGCGAGGTATACTAGCACCAGTGTCTGCAACACAGCCTTGCCGAATGACCGTGAACCTCTGATCTTCCTGCCTCCATCTCTCAGGCACTGGCATTACAGGCATGCACCACACCAGGGTTTTACACTGTGCTGGGAACTGAATGGCTCCATGTATGCTGGGCAAGCATTCTGCCAACTGAGCCACATCCATAGACCCTCATTGTGAATTTGAAGAGGAATCAATAAACATGTAATTTTCAAGCATCTTAAATTTGTCAGTGAGTCACTCCCTCTGGACTACTTGCCTGAGAAAGGACTCAGCGGGTTTTCCTACATCCAGATAATTCCACTGGTGACAAACAATAACGACTTGTCCCCTAGGGCTGGAAACACGGCTATGTAAGCAAAACCAGAGCTCTGTTAGTCAGGCAAACGGAAGGGTGGCTGTTGGCCAGAAGCCTGAAGGCATCAGAGCTCCAAGCCAGATACCCTGAGTTCATTTTGGACAAGTAGAAGAACTCTTTCCTCTGATAAATTACAGAGCCGGCCCTTCTGAGTTTGCTCATCTCAGTGAAGCTCCTGCTGAGGAGACAAAGCCAGCTTCTCCCATCCTTCTGACCATGGAAGCCGAGTTGTATTAGTTTTCCTTAACTGTGACCACACACCTGAGAAGACTGGTTTGCAGGGAAGACTTATTCAGGCTCATGGTTCCAGTCTGCAGTCACGTGGTCTTGTTTGGGGCCCTTGATGGCATCCTGCATTATGTCAGGGAGCATGTAAAAGAGAAGGCCTGGCCGGGTGGTGGTGGCGCACGCCTTTAATCCCAGCACTTGGGAGGCAGAGGCAGGCGGATTTCTGAGTTCGAGGCCAGCCTGGTCTACAGAGTGAGTTCCAGGACAGCCACCAGGACTACACAGAGAAACCCTGTTTCGGAAAAAAAAAAAAAAAAGAAGAAAAAAGAAGAGAAGGCCTGCTCACCTCATGATAGCAGTAGTTGGAGGGGTGGGGTGGGGTCCTGATATCCCCTTCAGGGGCATATATCCAATGACCTAATTTATTTCCACCAAGTCCCACCTTCTGGAAGTTTTTCAAAAGTAGCACAGGCTAGTCCCAAGCCTTAAACGCATGGCCTAAGACAGACAGTATAGGTCCAAACTGCAGCCTGAACACTTAGTTATTACACAACAACAATTTCCTTATAAGCCAGAAGCGATGGTTCACAGCTTGCGACCCCAACATTCAAGAGGTTGTGATGAAAGGGTTGCTGTGAGTTGTCCAGCCTGAGCTACAGTGTATGAGCCTATCCAAAAAAGGTAATGCATAGGTTTATTGAACACTTACTGTATGTTGTGAGCAAAATAATGGCTAAGGCATAGTTACTGGCTGCCAGAATTTAGACTTCAATATGAGAACATATAGCACAAATTAATCCCAGCATTCAAGTAGCAGATACAGACAGATCTCTGTGGCTTTCAGACTAGCCTGGTCTACATATCAAGATCCAGGATAGCCAGAACTACATCGAGAGACTCTGACTCAAAATAATAATAATAAAATAAATAAAAGTGTATAGCCCAGTTCTTTTAAGAGTTCTCTTATGGGTCTGCGAGATGACTCAGAGAGTACAGCAGTAGCTTGCTGCAAAGCCAGCCTGACAATTGTGAGATTAATCCCCAAGACCTACATGGTAGAAGGAGAGAACCAACTCTACAACTTGCCTCCTGTAGTACAGACATCTAAATACATACTTTTTTCTTTTCTTTTCTTTATTTATTTTTTTGGTTTTTCGAGACAGAGTTTCTTTGTGGAGCCCTGGCTGTCCTGAAACTCACTCTGTAGACCAGGCTGGCCTCTAACTCAGAAATCCACCTACCTCTGCCTCCCAAATGCTGGGATTAAAGTCATGCACCATCATTGCCTTACTTTTTTTTTTTTTTTTTCAATTTTAAAGAGTTGTCCTTAGGGTTTCCATTGCTGTGAAGAGACACCATGCCCAAGGCAACTCTTACAAAGGACAATATTTAACTGGGGCTGGCTTACACTTTCAGAGGTTCCGTCCATTATGAACATGGCAGGAAGCACGGCAGTGTGCGGATAGTGCTTGGAGGAGCCCAGAGTTCTACATCTCCATCAAAAGGAAGCCAGGAGTAGACTGTCTCATGAGCAGCTAGGAGGAGGGGGTCTTAAAGCCCACCTCCACAGGGACACACTCCAACAAGTCACATCTTACTCCAATAAGGCCACACTTCCTAATAGTGCCACTCACTCCCTGGGCCAAACATAAGCAAACCACCACAAGAGTCTTTTTTTTTTTTTTTTTCCTCTTGGTGTTGAGCTCATAGGCACTCCATATCAATATTATGAAGGCCAAATCCTGAGTCAAATCCTGGTGCTAGCAGCCTACTTACATCTCTCACTACCAACCTTTACCTGTCCCTTTATCTGTCTCATCCACCTAACTAGCCTTAGTGCACATTTCCCGACCCCTGTTCCTAGAGTCTCCACTGTGTTTACTGGAAGCCTGCAGACAGACATCTGAGGAGTCCATCTTGCAAAGACTGTACCCCGTGCATGGATGGCCTGGGGGGACAGGGACACACACAAGTCAGGAAGGGCCTCGGCTTGGTATCCCCTGCTGACACCCAGAGGCCAACACAAGGGTGGATGGGGAGTTTGAAGGTTCCCATGCCCATGACTTTCGGGCTGAGGCTTCAACGCTAAT
Source organism: Mastomys coucha (assembly GCF_008632895.1). Classification (NCBI taxonomy): domain Eukaryota; kingdom Metazoa; phylum Chordata; class Mammalia; order Rodentia; family Muridae; genus Mastomys; species Mastomys coucha. Next base: position 48,558,544 of record NW_022196911.1, on the reverse strand, counting down.
TTGCTGTGGTCAGCAGCAGCTTCCAATAGGAAAAAAAAAAAAACAAAAAAAACGAGCCCACCCAAGGCAAAAACAGTCTCTAGGAATATAGCCAAGGCCTCGGGGAGCTACATGACTCTTCCAGGTCCCCACTGAGAGTGTGACAGCAGGTCAAATGGCAGTACAAAAAAACCCATCTGCTTTCTCGGCATGCTCCAAGCTGCTCAGAACCGTGTGAGAAAGGGAGAAAGGACCAAGCCCGCTGCCTGACTATGTTATAGGCCCAGTAGGCCTCCCACAGGACAATCCTGCCTGGTCACCTCTCTGCCCCACCCCCTGACACAGCTGTCCGAAGGATTAATGCTACCACCAACCCCATTACCCTCCATCTCTTCACACTTGGCCTAGGCCTTGAAATCTAGTCAACAAACGTGACCAAGGGACTTACTTGGCCCTGGAGCCATAGGATGAATCAGGCCTTGTTCCTGTCCTCACAGGGTCTTGGGGGCCAGGAAAGAACACCCAGTAGGCCTGGGTGAACAACTGGCCATCCTAGGCTAGCCTCTGAAACCTTTCCCTCAGCCCACCCAGCACCGAGCACCCTCTCAGGACCATGCCATGGTGACTGAGCTCTATGACATCTGTGCCCTAACTCTTCCTCAGAGTATTTACTTATTTCTTTTTCTTTTTTCATTTTCATGTGTGTGAGTGGTATTCATGCATTTACACAAATGTCTTCTCTTTTACCTTATTCATTGAGGTATGGTCTGACCATCAAACCTGGAGCTTACCAAGATGGCTCATCTTGCTAGGCAGCAATGGGGTTGGGGTTGGGGAATCCATCTCCACCTTCTCAGGCTGAAATTATAGGTGGGCCAAAACATCAAGTGATATTTATGAACTTACTTGGGTTCATGGAATCCGAACTCTGGCCCTTATTTTGCAAAGCAAGCGCTTTTACCACTGAGCCATTCTCCCTTCTTAGGTTATTTACTCTTCTCTGCAACCTCCTTCTCCCACAGCTGAGCTCTCCCCCCCCTTCATCTACCCTCTTACAAGACACGCCCCCCAAGGCTCTACCAGCCTAGAAAGCCTTGCATAGACCCCATTTTCTTTGGGCCCTTCTCATTGGTCCCTTGCTTTATGCTGGCCAAGCTCCTGAAGAAATAATCTATTCAACATCATCCTAGCGTATAGTCCTGGCAGCCCTCAGGACAGTTGCGGCCTCAGGGTCCTCCCTGCTGGACACTCTGCTCTTCAGCTCACTTGTGTCTAGGGTCTTCTGCGTTTTGTCACATACCTTAAAGGAAGTTGGTTTTTGCGCACACGCACGTGTGTGTGTGTGTGTGTGTGTGTGTGTGTGTGTGTGTGTGCATCCTTTCAGAGCTGGGAACACAGGATCTGGAACACATAAGCAAGGGCTTTATCACTGACCTAAGCCGCAGCCCTTGAAGAAACTGTTGCAACCATCAATGACCCCTCAATGACTAAGCCTGATGGCTTCCTGAAGTGTCTGAGCCTACTCACGGAAGCGCAGCCTCTGTTACCTTCCGTGTAATATCGAATATACTTATTGAAAATAGAGTCAATAATCCCAGCACTTGGGAGGCAGAGGCAGGAGGATCTCTGAGTTTGAGGCCAGCCTGGTCTACAGAGTGAGTTCCAGGACAGCCAGGGCTGTACAGAGAAACCCAAAACCAAACCAAACCAAACCAAAAAAAACCTCACAAAAATAGAGTCAGATATATCAGAGATACCACAGAGGAAAGAGGGGGTCCTTGTCACCCGACTCCCCTTTCTGGGTTGATACATCTTTTTCTCTCCTTGTTTTTT
>NW_022196911.1:48542946-48556655 GCF_008632895.1 Mastomys coucha | reverse complement strand
CATTTATCCACTGTGTGTATGCACATGTACACATAAATATACACATGCACATGTGTCCCAGCACTCAAGAGAAGGTCAGAGGACAACTTGCAGAAGTGAAATCTGCCCTCCACAGGCCCGGCACAAATGTGGTACATAAACGTGCATGCAGACAAAGCACCCATTGGTCTGAGATAAAAGTCAAGGTTAATAAGTAGAGAAGAAAACATTTTTTAAGTCTTTAAGGAAAGGGGGCTAGAAAGGTGACTCAGTGAGCAGAGTTTTGCTCTGTAAGCATGAGGGCCTGAGTTCAAATCTCCAGCAACTGTGTAGCAAACATGTGTGGTAAAAACTGCAACTTCAGTGCCGAGAGTGAAGAGAAGCAGGTCATGCTGGCTCATCAGTTAGATAAATCAGTGAGCTGGCCGGGCAGTGGTGTTGAACGCCTTTAATCCCAGCACTTTGGGAGGCAGAGGCAGACAGATTACTGAGTTTGAGGTCAGCCTGGTCTACAGAGTGAGTTCCAAAACAGCCAAGGCTGTTTGATTTTTAGAACCCAAGTTGGGTGGTTCACAATCACCTATAACCCCAGCTATGTGGGATCCAATGTCTTCTTCTGGCATATGAAAGCGGAGGTGTGCAAGCATGTGCGTGCGCGCACACACACACACATACCATACACTTGTTAAAAATAAATCTCTGGAAAAAAATGATTAGGTTTAGACATGAAACAGACAGGCACACAGTACACATACATATACCACAAAGTCACCCTCACAGAGCATCCCACCCACACATCGAAATGTAGACCACATAACAAGAAAAACAAAACCCAGAATGGTTTAAAAATTTCTCATTAGGAGCATTGATTGCTTAGAAGAAAATGCGTCAGAGTTCTCAGGGAAAAGTATTTTCAACACAGAATTCTATAAAAAGCCACAGCATCAATTCACCACAAGAGAGAGGTGTGGGAGCTGGAGAGATGGCTCAGCAGTTAAGACCATTTGTGCTCAGCACCTACATCAGATGGCTCTAATTGCCTATAACTCTGTTCCAGAGGATCCTACGCCCTCTTCTGGCTTTGAGTTACACAGATGTGGTACTCAAATAGACACACACACATGCATGAACACACACACACCGCACACACACATGTGCATGCACATAAAAAAATCTTTTTTATAAAAGAGGATGGGGCCAGGCAGTGGTGGTGCATGCCTTTAATTCCGGCACTTGGGAGGCAGAGGCAGGCAGATTACTGAGTTCGAGGCCAGCCAGTTCTACAGAGTGAGTTCCAGGACAGCCAGGGCTACACAGAGAAACCCTGTCTCAAAAAACCAAAATAACAGAGAAACCCTGTCTTGAAAAAACAAAACAAAACAAACAAACAAAAAAAGGTTGTCTCACATTAGGTGTAAAAGTAAAAATAAGATCTAAGAAATTAAATAAAAACTTAATTAAAAATCCTTCATTTCCAATTGGATTAATTACATTTTTGCTTGTTTTCCTTTCTTTTTTGTATTTTTAAGAATTGCACACATCAGACAGTGGTGGTGCATACCTTTAATCTCAGGACTTGGGAGGCAGAGGCAGGTGGATTTCGGAGTTTGAGGCCAGCCTGGTCTGCAGAGTGAGTTCTAAGACAGCCAGGGCTACACAGAGAAACCCTGTCTAGAAGAAAAGAAATGCATAGAAGTGGGTGATGGAGGAGGAGAGAACCAACCAACTCCTACAAGCTCTACAAACACTGTGGCACGTGTATGGGCATACTCCTATCCGCAGTAAATGAATAAATATATTTAAAACTTCTTAAGTGAAAACATCACCCCATGTGATTACATTTCTTTCCCCAGTTTTTTGAGACAGGATTTCTCCATGTAGCTCTGGCTGCCCATGAACACTTGATGGGCCTGCCTCTGCTTGCTGACCACAGAGATTAAAGGCATGAGCCGCTATCCCCCCTCCCCAGCTCAATTATTCTATTTTCCTTTATCATTTTCATCCATGGTTCCTGAACATAACTTCTGCTCGAGTCAGGACATAAAGACTGGATTATACAATGTGCAATCCCCAGATTTTTCCCTCTCACCCCTAATCCTGGCTTGGAGCTGGCCATAAATCCTTTGGGCTGGCAAGATGGCTCAGCGGATAAGAGCACTGACTGCTCTTCTTAAGGTCCTGAGTTCAAGTCCCAGCAACTACATGGTGGCTCACAACCACGCATAATGAGATCTGACGCCCTTTTCTGGTGCATCTGAAGACAGTGTACTATCTTCAGTATAATAATGTGTAATAATAAGTAAATCTTTGGGCCTGATCGAGCAGGGACTGAGCAAGCCGAGTTGACCGGAGTGAGTGGGGCCACCCGGAGTGAGCAGAAGTCCTAAAAATTCAACCCCCAACAACCACATGAAGGCTCACAATCATCTGTATAGCCACAGCGTACTCATATTACATAAAATATAATAAATCTTGTTGGGCGGTGGAGGCGAATGCCTATAATCCCAGCACTTGGGAGGCAGAGGCAGACATTTCTGAATTCGAGGCCAGCCTGGTCTACAGAGTGAGTTCCAGAACAGTCAGGGCTGTACAGAGAAACCCTGTCTCGAAAAAAACAAAACAAAACAAAACAAAAGAAGGGGCTGGTGAGATGGCTCAGCGGTTAAGAGCACTGACTGCTCTTCCGGAGGTCATGAGTTCAAATCCCAGCCACCACATGGTGGCTCACAACCATCCATAATGAGAAACAAATTAAAAAACAAGCAAACAAACAAAAGAAAAAACAAAACAACAACAATAATAAATCTTATTTTTTTTTTTGGGGGGGGGGTTTCGAGACAGGGTTTCTCTGTATAGCCCTGGCTGTCCTGGAACTCACTCTGGAGACCAGGCTGGCCTCGAACTCAGAAATCCGCCTGCCTCTGCCTCCCAAGTGCTGGGATTAAAGGCGTGCGCCACCACCGCCCGGCTATAAATCTTAATAAAGAAAGAAGACCTTCACCCCATCCCTGTGTGATAATAGATAGTAAGATTCTCATTTCCCAAAGGTGCTGTCCACCGCCTGCAAGGACAAACGCTACCACTCTCCAAGGATTCACGTTAGGGAAGCACTCTTCCACTGAGTGACAGTGGACTCACCCCAAATACTAAAGCATCCGAACAGACCGGCCTTGCTGGGTGCCCGGCCCACTCTATTTGCATAATATGGCAGCCTCCTCGTCCAATCACCTTTATGCATAGTTGTCCGTGCTCACATCATGCCTGTGGAATGTATTCTTCAGAAAAACCCAACAGGCAGGATTCAGAGAACTTTTGGACAGCTGTCAGGCAGGACAGAGTACTCAGAGAAGATGAGGAGACTTTGTACCCCTCTCCTGAGCCTCAACCCACTCATTTCTTTGTGTTTGTAATAGCCTTCATAATGAACAGGTGAGCCTGTCTCCCAGGCCTCTGTTAGCCAGTCACTGATACCCTGTTTTACAGCTGGTAAGAAGCAAAGATTTAAAAGGGAGTGGGGGGTGGATCTGGAGAGATGGCTTGGTGGTTAAGAGCATACTTCCTGTTCTTTCAGAGGATCTAGGTTCAATTCCCAACACCCATATGGCAGCACACAAGCATCTGCAACTCCAGTTCCAGGGGATCCAATGTTCTCTTCTGCCTGATTGGGAACATGGCATGTATGTAGTTCACAGACATACATGCAGGCAAAGCACCCAAATACATGAAATAAAATGAAATAAAATAAAATAAAATAGGAACTGTCCTAGGATTCAGCTTTTGATCTCTGGGATATGACGATCTCTCTAGGTAGACCAGTTGTATCAGAACTGAACTGTTCTAAAGCCACTTGGCCAGTGCCCATTACAGAACTGCTCTCTCCTAATTTGCCTCTAGGTTGCTGAGATGATTTGTATTTGCTTGACTCAGGGAGTGTCACTATTAGGAGGTGTGGCCTTTTCGGAGTGCCTGTGTCACTGTGGGTTTGGGCTTTAAGAACCTTGTCCGCTGAGCGGTGGTGGTGCATGCCTTTAATCCCAGCACTTGGGAGGCAGAGGCAGGTGGATTTCTGAGTTCGGGGCCAGCCTGGTCTACAGAGTGAGTTCCAGGACAGCCAGGGCTACACAGAGGAACCCTGTCTCAAAAAAAAAAAAAAAAAAAAAAAAAAAAAAAAAAAACAAAAACAAAAAACCACCACCACCACCACCAACAACAACAAAAAAACCAAACCAAACCAAAAAAACCAAAACAAACAAACAAAAAAAAACCTTGTCCTAGCTGCCTGGAAGCCAGTATTCTGCTAGCAGCCTTCAGGTGAAGAGGTAGACCTCTCAGCTCCTCCTGCACCATGCCTGCCTGGATGCTGCCATCCATGTTCCTTCCTTGATGATAATGGACTGAACCTCTGAACCTATAAGCCAGTCCCAATTAAATGATGTTCTTATAAGAGTTGCCTTGGTCATGGTGTCTGTTCACAGTAGTAGTAAAACTCTAACTAAGACAGTTGCAATGATAAAACATTGACCAAAAGAAAGAAAGTTAGTTTTCCTTTGGCTTCCAGATCACAGTCGATCACTGAGTGAAGCAGGTAGAAACCTGAAGGCATCAACTAAAGCAGAGACCAGGGTATATAGCATGAATCTATGTTCTTCTTGCCATACCTCCTGCAACCACCTAGCTCCCTGTTCATGTGCCAGACAGTCACTGCTTCCCCTGCACATCTACTCTGGCTCTTCCTTTCCTTTGTGAGTGGAGTGAGGAATAAGGAACAGTGCTTACTGGCTTGCTCCTCACCGCTTGCTCAGCTTGCATTCTTATACCACCAAGAACCACCTGCCTAAGGGATGCACACCACCTGCCTAAGGATGCACACCACCTGCCTAAGGATGACCACTCCCCACAGTGGTCTGGGCCCTCCTACATCAATCATTAAGAAAATGCTCCACTGATGGCGTGGGGAGATGTGGGGGAGTGGCACATGTCTTTAATCCTAGGATTTGGGGAGCAAAGGTAGGAGGGATCCCTGAGTTTGAGGTCAGCCTGGTCTACACTTTGAGTTCCAGAATAGCCAGGGATATACAGAGAAAACCTGTCTCAAAAGAAAACCATCAAAGAAAAACAAAAACAAAAGAAAGGAAGGAAAGAAGGAAGGAAGAAAGGAAGAAAGAAGGAAGGAAGGTAGCAAGGAAGGAAGGAAGGAAGGAAGGAAAGGGGAGAGAGAGAGAGAACCACAGACTTGCCTACAGGCCAATCTTATGGCAGCATTTTCTCAGTTCAGGGTCTCTCTTCCCAGATGAGCCTGGCTTAGAGTTAGTTACCAAAACACTAACCAGCCCAGCGTGCTTGTTGGTGGAAAGCAATACAAACCATTTATAGTCACCAAGTCTTCTGTGTTCATTGGTGAAGTGAGAGACCAGAGGAGATTAACCAGAAGACCCCCTAAGCAACTTCCCTTTCTCCCTTGTCCCTTTCTCCCTCATCCCTTTCTCCCTCATCCTCTCCCATGTAGTGAATTTAAAGACATGAGAACTTCTCTCAAAAAAAAAAAAAGTCAATATATTGTCCTAGTTAAGGTTTCCATTGCTATAAAGAGACACCATGATTAAGGTAACTCTAATAAAGGACATTTAATTGGGGCTGGCTTACTGGTTCTGAGGTTCAGTCCATTATCATCATGGCAGGAAGCATGGCAGCATCCAGGCAGGCATGGTGCTGGGGGAGCGGAGAGTTCTATCTCTTGTTCTCGAGACAATCAGGAGAAGACTAGCTTCCAGGCAGCTAGGAGGAGGGTCTCAAAACCCACCCCCACAGTGACATACTTCCTCCAACAAGGCCACAACTGCTCCAACATGACCACACATCCTAATAGAGCCACTTCCTGGGGCCAAGCATATGAGTCTATGGGGGCCAAACCCATTCAGACCACTACATATATTATCTGGGACCATGAAGATGAGCAACTACAGCAGCCACAGTTGCTGCAGCATAAAGCTGACTGTACAGATTCTTCGGGGAGAGTGGTGTCCTGAATCCCAGGGAAGGCCACACCAGAACATGCCATCTTCTGTCACCAGCTCCTCCCTGTTTGTAGCACTTCCATCAAAAGCTGCATCCCTCAGGGCCTGTGAGCCCTTTTGGTTTACAGTGTTTTTCACAGAAATCTGAATTAGATGGTTTTCTAAGTAGAGTCCTCTGATATTAGGTACTGGCCAGGGCAGGGAAGAGCCAGACTGAAGGGCAGGGACAGGTTTCAGGGGACAAAGGAAAGGAATGGCTAGGGTAGATGTGCAGGGGAAGCAGTGACTGCCTGGCACAGGAACAGGGGAGCTGGGTGGTTTCAGGAGGTGTGGCGAGAAGAACATAGAGTCATGACATTTACCCTGATCTTTAGGACTGGATGGGTGACAGTGACACCTCCCATGAGCTGCAGAATCCCAGGGGAGGGGCAGAGAGAAGATGGCCAGTTCTTTTGGGCATGTTAGTTTAGTCATGGCATGTGTGCACTGCTCTGAGCATCTGGCACCATGCACCCTCTCCAACCTATTTCTGTGATCAACTACTCATCTGGCCCTGTACTGTCAACCTGAGCCTTCTGCTGTTCAAATCACCAATACCCACAGTTCTTTGCCCACAACACACACTTCTCCCTTCTCAAGCTCAGAGCGGCCCCAGTCACAAGCCTCTGACAAGGCCTCTTCCTTCTTTCAGAGCCAGCTGGCTCATGGGTTGCCAACCCATCTCGAACACACTCTCACATTTTTGCTTATATGGATACTGCAAAGGCAGAAGACAGAAATGTCATGAATTGCCCTGTACACACTGTCTTGTAAAGGAGAAGGACAAGGTACCACATTGTACTCTGAATATCCACGCTTCCTGGATGCTATCTTGCCCACCATTCCAGAAGGATGCAGGGAATGTGAGATGGAGTTGGAACTGGGAAACTGGGGGGTGCCACAAGAATGCAGGGACCAGTTCAGCCAACTGTTTTAAGCCGCTTCTGGCCTAAAGGTTCAGCGCAAAGATAACTCTTACAGAGAAACTTTTCTTGCAATCTGGATACCTTAATACTGCAGGATATTTTATCTTTGAAATAGGGTCTGTCTCATATAACCCAGGCTAATCTCAAACTGAGGATGTAGCTGAAGCTGGCATTGAACTCTTAACTTCCCCATCTCTACTTCCCAAGGGTTGGGGTGAGGTGTGCACCAACACACCCAGCACTGGGTATCTTTTGTTGTTGTTGTTTTTGTTTTTGTTTTTTGAGACAGGGTTTCTCTGTATAGCCCTGGCTGTCCTGGAACTCACTCTGTAGACCAGGCTTGCCTCGAACTCAGAAATCCGCCTGCCTCTGCCTCTCAAGTGCAGGGATTAAAGGCGTGTGCCACCACCGCCCGGCAGCACTGGGTATCTTAAAACAACTGAAATTTATTTCCCACAGTTCCTTCCTGTCTCCTCATGAGAATCCTTCATTGCCTCTTTCAGCCTTCGGAAGCTCTAGGCAGCCACTGGCAGGGTCACTCCTCTATCAGCTGCTTCCATCTTTTCTCTGTTGTCTCTCCTCTTCTGTCCTTTGTCTCTGGACACACCTCCAGGCTCACTGTTTTATCCAGGAACATTTAATGGATTCAGGGTCTACTCAAATAACCCCACAAGAAAGATGGTCTTGTTCTGAAATCCTCTATTTAATTGTAGCTGCAAAGATTTAGTTTTCAAGTAATGTCACCCTCATGAGTCTTGTGACATATACCTTTTAGGAGGTCAGGAGTTGGCCTGCTATAACTTCTGAGTGCAAAATGGACATATGGTGTATTTGAGATACAAACAATTTGCCTTTTTAAAATGTTAGTTCTACTCATTATTAGTGTGCATACATATGCTGCAACATGCATGTGGAGGGTCAGAGGATAACTGTTAGGGCATGTTTTCTCCATCCACCGTGGTTCTGGGGACTGAACTCCAGGCCATAAGCTTGCCTGGCAAATGCCTTTGCTGGATCCACTGAGCCATCTCTCCAGGCCAATAAACAAGTTCTATTAATGGGAAACATAAACAATATTGGTAAAAAAAATTTAGATGGAACACTGGAGAGGAAAAATAACCACCAAGGAGCATCTGTTTAAAAAAGAGAAAGGAAAGAAAGAGAGAAAGAAAGAGGGGGAAAGGGCCAGTTCTAGCGAACATTAATCTGATTGTTTCTCTCCCAGCTGTCAGAGCCACACAGAAGGCTCTGTACAGACTGTGGTCTTATTGTCTGTCCCCTGAGAGCTTCTGAGGCCCAGTGATGTTGAGTTCTCGGGACACGAGAACATTGTGACATTTTGCCAAATTTTTTCAGTCTAAAAAAAAAAAAAAGAAGAAGAAGAAAGAAAGAAAAGATTCTTTTTCCGGAGAAATTGTATGATCACTGCTAATGAAGGGAAAGATTGGACCAGGAAGAAGAAAACACAGTGCCATACATAAATAACCAAGCATAACCTCTCAGGGGTACATTCAGGGGATGAAATGGGAGAGACTTTTCTCTTTCCAAGGACCCCAACACTTTTCTTTTTTTGTTTCTTGCTCTGGCTTCTGCCATTCTGTCTAGAATTTGGTGAACTGCAAGGCTATTGTAGAGTTTTTGGTTCTGTTTGTTTTGTTTGAAGAGGGAGAGATGTTGGGACAAAGTTTACCTCTGTAGCCCAGACTGGCCTCCATTATGTGGAGATCTTCCTGTTGTAGCTTCCTGGACACTGGGATTATTGGTATAAGCACCCATATCTGGCCTAATGGATTTTTGTATTGCCAACTAGGCTATGCTCGATTGATATCTGAAATCTACCTTCAGAAAAAAATTAGGAAGTTGAAGCAAAAGGATTAGGAGTTTAAAGCCATCCTCAGAGCAAAGCATGGTATAGAGCTGATTTGTAATGCCAGCATTCAGGCTAAGGCAGGAGGATCATGAGCTGGAAGCCACTTTTTGGCTATAGTGATTTCAAGACCAGCCTAGACTACACTAGACTACATCATGAGACCCAATCTACTCCGCTCTCTCTCTCTCTCTCTCTCTCTCTCTCTCTCTCTCTCTATATATATATATATATATATATATATATATATATTCCTAGGTCTTAAAATAATGAGACCAGAACCTTTTTCCTCTTTTGCAACATATCCCAGTACTGATCCAGCCAAGGATGCCTTTCCCTGACTTCATTTTGAAATGAAAAGCCAACATGATGACATTTACTATCACATGACAAATTGTTACCATTGTATTACTGGAGGTAGTTGTTGGACACTGTATGCCTTAGTTTCTGCTGCTATTACAAAGTGCCCGAGCCTGGCTATATACTCTCTAAAGAGCTTTATTTGGCTCCCTATTCTGGTGGCGGGAGAGTCCAAACATGTAGAGCCAGAGTCCTGGTGAGGACCCCTCCTACAACAACATAATTATAACATAGTAATAACATAGTAACAACATAGCAACAATATAGTAACAACATTAAGTAACAACATAGCAGCAACATAGTAACAACATAGCAAAAGCAGAAGAGGGAGGCTATGGCCTCACTTTCTATGACCCTACCCTTGTACTGGTAACTAGTTTGGAGAGACCAAACTTACACCCTTGAAGAAGAGGATACATTTCTTCCAGGATTTATGGAAGGATTTAAAGCCTTTAAATTCCATTGAACCATGATTTAAAACCCCTCTCACTAGGCCCACAAGTTCTACTAGCTCTTTCTTTGAGTCATCTTATTAACTAGGATTTTTTTTGTCTTGTTTTGTTTTGTTTTAAGATTTATTTATTTAATTCATGTATATGAGTACTGCACTGTCGCTGTCTTCAGACAAACCAGAAGAGGGCATCAGATCCCATTACAGATGGTTGTGAGCCATCATGTGGTTGCAGGAATTCAACTTAGGACCTTTAGAAGAACAATCAGTACTCTTAACCACTGAGCCATCTCTCCAGCCCTTAGTTAGGATTTTTATCACTGTGAAGAGACACCATGACCACAGCAACTCTTATAAAGGAAAACAGTTACCTGGAACTGGTTTATAGAACCAGAGGTTTAGTCCATTATGGTCCTGGTGGGAAGCATGGTAACCTGAAGGCAGACAGAAATGCTGGAGGAGCCTAGAGTTTTTTGGTTTTTGGTGGTTTTTTGTTTGTTTGTTTGTTTGTTTGTTTGTTTTTTTAAGATTTATTTATTTTGTTTACATGAGTACAGTGTAGCTGTCTTCAGACACACCAGAAGAGGGCATTGGGTCCCATTATAGATGATTGTGAGCCACCATGTGGTTGCTGGAAATTGAACTCAGGACCTCTGGAAGGGCAGTCAGTCAGTGCTCTTAACCACTGAGCCATCTCTCCAGCCCGAGCCTAGGGTTCTAGATCAGGATTCCCAGGAAGAGATAGTGAACCATTAGGCCTGGCTTGAGCTTCTGAAACTTCAAAGCCCACCCCTCAGTGACACACTTCCTCCAATAATGCCATACCTTATGAGTCTATAGGGGCCATTCTCTCTCTCTCTCTCTCTCTCTCTCTCTCTCTCTCTCTCTCTCTCTCTCTCTCTCTTTCCTTCTTTCTCTCTTTCTTTCTTTTTCTTAAGATTTATTTATTTTATGTATGTGAGTACATTGTTACCTCTTCAGACATACCAGAAGAGGGCATCAGATTCCATTACAGATGGTTGTGGGCCACCATGTGGTTGCTGGGAATTGAACTCACGACCTCTTGAAGAGCAGTCAGTGCTCTTAACCACCAAGCCATCTCTCCAACCCCTACGGGGGCCATTTTCATTTAGACCACCACATAGGCACCTCACATAAACAAGACTAGCCTTAATTTTCTGCTCTTCTTGCCTCCACCACCATCCAGAATGCTGAGATTGCATTGCAAACCTTCAGCAGCACACTTGGTTCACACAACGCTGGTGCTCGAGACCAGGACTTTACGCACACTAGGCAAAAGTTATACCGAATGGGTCACATCACCAGCCTTCACCCTTATATTCATCTCACACTGATAGAATTTCCTTGGTGTGTGTTATTAGGTAAACAAAGGCAATGTTACTAATGATTTCATCTGCGAACTGCACAGCCAAGAGATGGGGTTGCAAAGGGTGGAGTGGAGATGGGGGATGGAGGTTCGAGTTCATCTTCCTGTTTCTTACCCATAGTTCAATGTCACAGATGATTGATCTGAAGGCTGCTAAGAAACCTGCTCCATGTTTACTTAGCTGACAGTCTCAATGAGGCGAGCACCTGGAACTAAGCTCCTGCTGCCAGCCAAACCTCCACACGGACTCTCACCCACGACCTCAGCCTGACCCCTCTCTCAAACTCCCTATTCCTAGACAGTCTCAATCAACACCTGACATCAGGCTCCTCCTACCACTCACTTTACATGATTGATGTGGGCCCCTCTGTTAATGAGCACTTAGAATTACAGACAAGGAAGCAAGACGAGCTGATGTCTTTCATCTACGTAGAAGGCGAGTTAATTATAGCTATGGAAGAGGTTAGGGACAAATTGAATTGTGTCTTCCAGGCTGTCTTTAAAACCAGGACAACACTCCCTGTCCCAAGGGCAAATGCCCACTGGTGGGTCTCACATCTCCAAACACCGGTACTATCATTTCAGATCCTGACTGAATCGGTACTCAACTGTCACAGCAAGAAGTCTGATCTCTGAATCAACCAGCCTGGCCAGCTGGGTCACTACTTCATAATCAAGGCCATGGTTAAACAGTATTCTGCAGGCTTCTTAAATAGGCCCATCCTAATTCAGACAGCCTCGTGAGGAAAAAACAAACAAACAAACAAACAAACAAACAACTAAGCCTCCAAATTCCCTCAGAGGGGATGGGGTATTTGTAAAAGAATCTTTTCTGTTAAGCCTCCTACCATATGTGGGGCTGGGGAGAGATGGCTCAGCCTTTAAAGGGTATTTATTTTTATTTTTATTTTTATTTTTATTTTTGATTTTTCAAGACAGGGTTTCTCTGTATAGCACTGGCTGTCCTGGAACTTACTCTGCAGACCAGGCTGGCCTCAAATTCAGAAATCTGCCTGCCTTTGCTTCCCAAGTGCTGGGATGAAAGGCGTGTGCCACCACTGCCAAGCTTAAAGGGCACTTCTTGCTCTTGCAGAACAGCAGAGTTCAGTTCCCAGCATCCACACTGGGCTGCTCACCACAATTTAACCTGCTCCAGGGCATCTGATGCCCTCTTCTGGCTTCTTTTGGCACTTGAACATAAGTGTGTATGTCTGTTTGTGCACATGTGCATGCATGTATGTACACACACTTGCTCATACAGGCACATGTACATACATACACATAAGTAAAAATAAAGCTTAAGCCAGGTGGTGGTGGCACACGCCTTTAATCCCAGCACTTGAGAGGCAGAGGCAGGCAGATTTCTGAGTTCGAGGCCAGCCTGGTCTACAGAGTGAGTTCCAGGACAGCCAGGGTTATACAGAGAAACCCTATTTCGAAAAACCAAAAAAACTCAAAACAAAACCAAAACCAAAACCAAAAAAAAAACCCAAAAAACCCAAAAACCCCAAAGCTTATACATTAAGGGTGGGATGTAGCTCGATAAGTAGAGTAACTTCCTAGCAAATAAAAAACCTTGGGCCCAATACTCAGCACCCCATAAAACAGATAAAATGGCTCATAGCTATAACCCCAGCCTTGGAGAGGAGGAAGGCAGGAAGATCAGAAGTTCAAGGCCATCTTTAGGTATATCACAAGTTTGAGGCTAACCTGAGCTGTATGAGACCCTGTCTTAAAACAATAACAGCAACAAAATACCTCATGTAGTAGAATTAAGCAGGCAGAAATAAAATGGGGAAGAGGAAAAGTAGAGGAGGACCGCTTGAGGAAAGTCACCTCACGGGGACCCAGCTTTTCCAAGTCTCTGAGGACCAGGCTGGCTACTTTCCCTACTTAGCAACCAAGCAACCAGTCTGACCAATCAGAGAACCAGCCTGTAAAAAAAAAAAATTCCTTGATGCAGAAAACGGAGTTTGCAGCTCCCCCATGTGACCTGATGCTCGGATTTAGAACTATGACCTCGTGAAGATCAGGCACAACAGGCTGCAAGCCTGAGAAAGGAGGAGAGAGAGAGGCCATCTCTGGGGCTAGTAAGCAAGAACAAAACATGATTTGTTCCGGAAGGAAGTCGTGACTAAAAAAACAGCTTGCTATCTGGGCAAAGTCCCTTTGTAGCCTCTGCTGGCCACCCATCCCCCTCAAGTCCCTTTTTGCTGAAGACTCCCCTGCTGATGGCGCTTGGTGAGACACAAGAGGCCAGAAGGGGCCCATAATGAGAGGCCACACATGCAAAACAAGAGATTCCCACTGCTATAACAAGGATCAGAATGGTCAAAACCATAAAGCGCCCACGACAGCTCAGCGGGTGTGGGCGTGGAATTCAGCGGCCGGAGTGGGTTGAAAGTCATAATAGAGCCTAATGTTACATAATGTATTTGAACTATGAAGACTTCTAAAATTACATGTATTTATTTATTTTGTATGTGTGTGTAACAGTGTGACTGTGGAAGTCAGAGAACAATTGTGGAGATCAGTTCTCCCCTTCCACCATATAGGTCCTGGGAATTGAACTCAGGTAATTAGGTTTGGTAGCAAGTACCTTTATCCACTGATCTATCTCACCAGTCCCCGAGGCAGCTTGAAAAGAAATAGATTTATTAGCTGGGCAGTGGTGGCACATGCCTTT
>NW_022196911.1:48542389-48542936 GCF_008632895.1 Mastomys coucha | reverse complement strand
TGACCATGTTGGGAAAGGAACAAATAAAGAGTTTCAGGTCCCACCCACCCAACCAGCAAGTTCACCTTTCTGGCACCGACAGTTTTAAGCGGAAGGCAAGAGATATACACATCCATAATTAAACAGTCCTAACCAGGGTGTGTTCCCTCTCGTCACTGACCCACCCATTATTGTCTGGCTCCCCTGTGTCTCCAAGGTGCTCTCACAAGTCGTCAGAAGCGCCTCCTGGAAGCCAGCTTCCTCATCCGATGGCATCAGGCCCAAGCATGGGATTCCAGGGACACTGTAATTCTTTGGAGTGCTTTGTATCACTAGTCTGATAGCCAAAGGGAGAGGCACAACTATCTCTTTAGAGTAAGGATTCTTTTCTTGTTTTTGTTTTTGTTTTTGTTTTTGTTTTTTTGAGACAGGGCTTCTCTGTGTAGTCCTGGCTGTCCTGGAACTCACTTTATAGACCAGTTCGAGGCTGGCCTCGAACTCAGAAATCTGCCTGCTTCTGCATCCCAAGTGCTGGGGTTAAAGGCATGTGCCACCACCGCCCCAACTT
>NW_022196911.1:48513957-48542379 GCF_008632895.1 Mastomys coucha | reverse complement strand
TACAGATGGCCATGAGCCATCATGTGTGTGTTTCCTGGGAACTGAACTCAGGACCTCTCTGCCAGCCCCATTCACTCCGCCCTGCTCGCTCTGGCATAATTCACTGTAGCTGTCTTCAGACGCACCAGAAGAGGGCGTCCGATCTCATTATGGGTGGTTGTGAGCCACCAGGTGGTTGCTGGGATCTGAACTCAGGACCTTCGGAAGAGCAGTCAGTGCTCTTAACTGCTGAGCCATCTCCCCAACCCCAGAGTAAGGGTTCTTAACCTGTAGGTTGGACAACTCTTTCACAGGGGTCTCCAAAGACTATTGGAAAACACAGATAATGGTCACAATAGTAGCAAAATTACTGTTACAAAGCAACAAGGAAATCATTTTATGGCTGGAGTCACCACAACATGGGGAGTTGTATTAAAGGGTTGCAGCATTAGGAAGGCTGAGAATGACTGATGGAGAATATCCTCTCTGACAGCAGTTACAGCCTGCCAGCCCCCAAGCTTAAGCCACCGAGTGAAGGACGACATTTTTCTTATTGTTTCCACCATGTTCTAGGCATGGTGTGGCATTTTACTCTAGCCATAAATACACATTTTATATGTGATTTTCCTAATGCTTGTGGGCAAACTGCTGAATCACTGGACAAATTGATTCAGTGGCCTCATTGGCAGTGGGGCACCAAAATTAAAAAGCAGCCTGGGGAACAGGACGGCAGGAGCCTCCTCACCCTGATATTTACTCGAATTAGAAACAAATCATTTAAAATATTGGTGCTGAGTCTATGCAGATGCCTGAGAAAGGAGACGCTAATTCTTAGGAGTTTTCCTTAAGTTCTCTTATTGAACATTCAGAAGGGTGGTTTTAAAGCCTGGCCATCTAACTTTGCCTGGTAATCCAGCACAGGCAGTCCCTGGTTTGAGGTCAAGCTTGGCCAATCCTGATCTGTGACCTTGGGCAAGCTTCTTTGTATAGTTCAAAGCCTGGTATCTGCTGAGCCCTGTCAATTCACTTTGCCTGTAGCAGCAATTCCTGTTCAATCAGTTTTTAATCTCCTGTCTCTTCTCGGTAGACACTGTCAAAATGAATTCAAAACATATCAATGCTGACGGGCTGGTGCAGGGCCCTCCCTGCTTCCCTCCAGCCTTTGAGGACAGAGGACTACAACAAATATCCAAAGTTTTGTGTTGTTTTTTTTCAACAGGGTTTCAAGCAGCCTAGATTTGCTTTGAACTAGCTGTACAGCCTAACATGAGTTTGAACTTTTGACATTTCTTGCCCCCACTTCCTGAATGCTGAGATTCCAGGCACACATACCAATAGGCCTGGTTCGTGTGACACTGGGTTCCAACCCAGTCAGTGCATTCGAGGCAAGTTCTCTACCAAGCATGCCCAGCTTAACAAATATCCACATTGATTGAGGCTTCCCTACTTAGGAGATCATTAGAAAGATTTTCCAAGGACCCCAGCAGTTTACCCTGGGTGAGAAGTGACCAAGAAAATTATTCAGGGTAGCTTATGTCACAATAAAACAGGACGGTTGACCTTAAAAATAAAAGCAAAGCAATATAATCCAAGTTTTGCTTCTGAAAGAGTCTTGGCTCCCCTCCCACTGAATTCTCTGCCTCTCACAGGGACCTGCTCTTTTTTTTTTTTTAAAGATTTATTTTATTTATTTTATGTGTATGAGTACACTGTAGATGTACAGATGACTGTGAGCTATCATCATGTGTGTGGCTGCTGGGAATTGAACTCAGGACCTCTGCCAGCCTGCTCGCTCCGGTGTAATTCACTGTAGCTGTCTTCAGACACACCAGAAGAGGGCGTCAGATCTCATTATGGGTGGTTGTGAGCCACCATGTGGTTGCTGGGATCCGAACTCGACCTTCAGAAGAGTAGTCAGTGCTCTTACCCGCTGAGCCATCTCGACAGCCCCTGGGACCTGCTCTTATACACCAACTCATTTGTCATGTATCCCAGCATTGATCACACCAGTCTGTGATGAAGATGGAGTTAGGAAATGATATGAGGGGCAAGTAACTTGGCTCAGCAGGTAAAGGGGCTTGCAGCCAAGACGGAGGACCTGATTTCAATTTCCAGACCAGACCCACCTGGGGAGGCAGAGGACCAACTCCTACAAGTTGTCTTCAGCATTCCACACATATACTGTGGCTCACAAATACACATGCACAATCACACACATTTAAATAAATAAATACAATAAGGGTATTTTAAGAAATAAAGAAGAGATGGCCCAGTGGTTAAGAGCAGCTGCTCACCAGGTGGTGGTGGCACCAGCACTCAGGAGGCAAAGGCAAGCCTTTCTCTGAGTTTGAGCCCAGACTGGTCTACAGAGTGAGTTCCAGAACAGCCAAGACTATACAAAGAAAGGGACCCAGCGCTTTTTCTGCATCCTCAGGTACCCAGCATGCTCGTGGTACACATATATTCACAGAAAAAAATCATGCAATAAAAATAAGTTTTAAAAAAAGAAAAGAAATAAAGAAAAAAGAAACAGGGATGGAGAGATGACTCAGTGGGTTAAGAGCACTGGCTGTTCTCTAGAGGGCACAGATTTAATTCCCAGCACCCACATGATGGCCAACAGTTCCAAGGTATCCGATGTCTCCTTCTGGCTTCCACTGGCACTGCACACAGGTGGTATACATACATACATACATACATACATACATACATACATACATACAGGCAAAACACTCATGCATGTAAAACAAAAATATATTTTTAAAAATAAAATAAAGATGACCAGGCATGGGGATATACAACTTTAATCCCAGCACTTGAGAGACAGAGGCAGGTGGATCTGTCTGAGTTCTAGGTCAGATTGGTCTCTGTGGTAAGTTTCAGGACAGCCAGGGTTGTATAGAAAGACTCTGTTTCAAAAGCAAAATATCCCACTGGCAGTGAGCAAAGAGACCCCTTGTTGGTGGTGTTGTTCTTCCATCAGTCAGGGGCAGATGTTGGTGGTGGTGCTCTTCCATCAGTCAGGGGCAGATGTTGGTGGTGGTGTTCTTCCATCAGTCAGGGGCAGATGTTGGTGATATTGCTCTTCCATCAGTCAGGGGCAGATGTTGGTGGTGGTGTTCTTCCATCAGTCAGGGGCAGATGTTGGTGGTGGTGTTCTTCCATTAGTCAGGGGCAGATGTTGGTGGTGCTCTTCCATCAGTCAGGGGCAGAGCAGATGGCAGTTCTTTGTTCATCCTAGCTTGGTGTCTGTCTTGGTAGCCAAAGCTGTCTTATACCTAGGGCTCATAAAAATCAAATCAAATCAAGTCAAATTCAGACAGCATAGTGCCGCAGGAGGAAGACAGACGGAGATCTGAAGACCTCCATGCCAACCACAGATCTACCATTCAGTGCACAGCACAGGGAGCCATAGCCAACCAACCCACTTGCCACCACACTACACAGCAACACAGCATGGATGGAGTGTTGGCATTTTGTGTAGGCTCTGCCCCACAGTTACCTGGCAACAGCCAGGTGTGCCTGACTCACTATAAAAGGGGCTGCTTGTCCCTTCCTCACTCTCTTGCTCTCTTCTAGTCTCCTCTTGCTCTTGCATCTTACCCTCTTCCCCTTCTCTCCCCACTCCCCTCCCTCCCCTCTCCAAGTGCTCATGGCTGGCTTCTTCTTCTTCTTCTTCTTCTTCTTCTTCTTCTTCTTCTTCTTCTTCTTCTTCTTCTTCTTCTTCTTCTTCTCCTCCTCCTCCTCCTCCTCCTCCTCCTTCTCCTTCCCCTCCTCCTCTTTCTCCTTCTCTCTTTTCCTCTCCCTCTCCCTCCTCCTCCTCCTCCTCTCCTTCTCCTTCTCCTTCTCTCCCTCCCTCTCCCTCCTCCTTGTCCCCCCTCCTCCTCTTCTTCTCCTTCTCTCTCCTCCTCCTCCTCCTCTTCTCTCTCTCTGCCCTTCTCTGTCTCTACTCCCTAAACTCCCCTCCTCATGCCCTAAATAAACTTTATTCTATACTATACCTTCATATGGCTGGTCCCTCAGGGGGAAGGGATGCCTCAGCATGGGCCGGCAGAGGCACCTCCTTCCCCCACACCTTACAGCGCCTCCACCAAACATATCCCTGCCTTCTTGTTTTTTAAATAAAACACAACAATATCTTCAAGGCCCACCAGCCTCATGGTCAGCCTGCAGTGATAGCCACTACAGTGTGTGAGTATGGGGTGGTCAGGTGGGAGAGAAAGAATTGGAGCAGCTTGAGCATTATGAAGAGAGATGGTACCAGAGACTCGGGGTAGAGATGAGGAGCCTGTTGTGAGTGCCCAGCCCTGCCACCTGGGAGTGAAGGCTGGTCTGTGGCAATGCAACAGCTCATATCACCACTAGAGAACATGGGGCTGTCCCTGGTCGGTCAGCCGCTGGGGACCACTTGGATGTCCAGGGGCTGTGCATAATTGGCCCTGCCCCCCACTGGCTGTAGGGCTCTGGAGAGCTAGCCCCACCTCTCACCAGCCACAGCTTTCCGGGATAGCAGGTCATGCGACATATCCAAGCATCACAGTGAAGCTGGCCTCGTGGTAGAGGTAGGAGTGAGCAGTCTTCAAGGTCATGAGTGTGGGACAGCTGACTCCACCACTCTGACCTGGAGTGGCACCGGCACAGAGTTGATACCCCTCCCTACCCTAACCCCCTACCACAATGGAAAATCAGCCCACATGGTCACGAGCTTAGAAAAGCAAGCCCTGCCTGCCTCTCATCAGCTGCAACACTCAGAGAGCACACCCTATTCCTCTCCTGAAAGATCCTGGTGATAGGGGTACAGGTGATCCAGCCCTGAGAGCTTAGGGATGCTGACTCCAGCACTCCTCTGCTGTGAGCCGGCATGGGTGCGGGTGAGGGGCTGATGCCTTCCCTGCCTTGCCCCTCACCACCAGCAGCAGTCAAGAGAGCTGTCCCTGGGCTCATGAGAGCAGGAGACATAGCCCTGCCTCCTCACTGGCTGTAGCTTTCGGGAGATCAAGCCCTGTACCTCACCTGGGCAACCTTGGATCTGGCCCTGATGGCAAAGGAAGGGTTAGCCAGTCCCTGCAGGAAAGCTGTCCCATCCTCCCCCACCCCCCAGGCTGTAGCACCTGGGAGTGCCCCCCCCCCCATCCCCTTCCCCTGCACCTTGACTGGGCAGCTCAGTGGAGATGGCTCTGGAGGTGTAGGTTCAGATGAGCCTGCCCTGAGGCCATGAGAGCAGGAGAGCTGACCCTGCTTCCTGCCAATGGCTACATTGGGTGGCCTGGCTGGAACAGTGCTAGAGAATAAGCTCAGGTGGTGCAGACAAGGGAGAACCGGCAAGCTGAGCAGCTCAGTTTCCACCCAGGCCCAGATCCAGGGGTCTGAATTGGCCCACCCCAACATCTATGTAATCAGTGAATGGTTAAGATGCATGAAAGGGCCAGTTCTGCTGACCCAAAGCTGCAGGATCTCCATGACACAAGGCAATAGGATAACCAGAAGGAGTTTTGATGAGGATCCAATGTTGATGGTGCCACAGAAGCCAGAGATCTCAAACCAGACCAATGACTCATTGCAACGAACATCTGTAAATGAAGATGTTTGGACAGAGGCATATATGGTGGGACACACTGTGACACACTACAGTGTCCACGGTGAGATCTTTCTTATGCTTTTTTTTTGCTTGTTTGTGCACTTGTGTGTGTGTGTGTGTGTGTGTGTGTGTGTGTGTTTTATTTTGGGAGGGAGGCTGCAAGGGCTAAGGGCAGACTTGAGGAGACAGGGACATGAGTGGGATTGGAGTGTATGATGTGAAACTCACAAAGATTTCCTTGGGAGGCAGAGGCAGGCGGATTTCTGAGTTTGAGACCAGCCTGGTCTACAGAATGAGTTCCAGGACAGCCAGGGCTACACAGAGAAACCCTGTCTCGGGTGGGGTAGGGGGAACAACAACAACAACAACAACAACAAAACCAAAACAAACCACGAAAAACCAAGAAACTCACAAAGATTAAAGAAAAAGTTAAATAAATAAATAAAAAAAATAAATAACAATATGAGCTGAAGAGATGGCTCAGTGGATAAGAGCACTGTTCTTCCTGAGTTCCTGGGTTCAATCCCCAGCAACCACATGGTTGCTCACAACCATCTGTAATGGGATCCAATGCCCTCTTCTGGCAGGCAGGTGTACATGCAGACAGAGCACTCATTCTCATATAAATTAAAAAACAAAAAACAAAAAAACCAAGCAATATGTAGTTTGATCCTATCTGTGCTGGATTTCTAACCGAGGCATGGCTCAACAGCAGAACACTTGCTTTGAGTGTGCATAGCTTTGAGCCTAGTATCACCAAAAAATGAATAAATGAGTGAATGAATGAATGCATGCATGAATGAATGAATACATAAGTAGAGGCCTGGCTCGGTGGTGAATGTAACCCTATCACTTGGGAGGTTGAGGGAGGGAGATCAGGAGACTGGGAGTTCAAGGTGCTCATTGGCTATTCTGTGTGTGTGTGTGTGTGTGTGTGTGTGTGTGTCTCGGGGGTTTGAGACTGTCTCTCCAAGTAGTCCTAGCTGTCTTCATTGATTATCAAGTTCAAGGCTAAGCTGGGTTATATGAGATACAGTCCCCCAAAACATAATTAAATAAATCTCACTGGAATGCAGAAAGAAAATACCTAATGGCTCTCTAACATATCATAGTTCTTTTTGTATTTTGGAAACTCTTGCAAATTGGGAAACCATAAATACTTATTTTCTGATCAGAAAATAAATAAACTGGGTATGGTGACTTACACTTGAAGCTAAAATTGAGGCCCTTCATGAGTTCAAGGACAGCCTGAGCTACGGAGTAAATTTTAGACCAGTCTGGACAACAGTGAGACCCTGACTCAAAAATAACAAACCAACAGGGCTGGCAACAACGTGCAAGAGGTAAAGGCTCTTGTTATCAATGCAGATACACACACACACACACAGGTAAAGGCTCTTGTTATCAATGCAGATACACACACACACACACAGAGAGAGAGGTAAAGGCTCTTGTTATCAATGCAGATACACACACACACACACACACACAGAGGTAAAGGCTCTTGTTATCACTCCTGGAGCCCATGTGGTGGAAAGAAGGAACTGACCATTGCAGATACACATACACACACACACACACACACACGAGAGAGAGAGAGAGAGAGAGAGAGAGAGAGAGAAAATAAATGTGATTAAAAACCAAAACCATAACAATAAAATGTAAAAATTTCACTGTTTAAAAATATTTTTATTTAAAAAGTGTTTATTTTAGCTGGGTGGTAGTGGCACACACCTTTGGTCCCAGTACTTGGGAGGCAGAGGCAGGAAGATGACTGTGAGTTCAAGGTCAGCATGATTTTAAGTTCCAGGACAGCCGGGGCTACACAGGGAAACACTGCCTCACAAAACCAATTTATTTTATGGTTTTGCCATATGAGTGTCTTGCCTGTATGTGTGTATATGCACTGTATGTGTGCCTGGTGGTTATGGAGGTCAGCAGAGGGTCAGCATCAGATCCCTTGGAGCTGGAGTTATGAATGATTGTGAGCTGCCATGTGGGTGCTAGGAACCTCTGTAAGAGCAACCAGTGCTCTTAACCACTGAGCTGTCTCTCCATGCCTTTATCTTAATTTAAAATTTATTTATGTATTTATTTATTTATTTATTTATTTATTATATACACAGTGTCATGCCTGCATACCAGAAGAGGGCATCGGGCATCAGATCCCATCACGGATGGTTGTGAGCTACCATGTGGTTGCTGGGAGAAATTGAACTCAGGACTTCTGGAAGATCAGTCAGTGCTTTCAACCTCTGAGCCATCTCTGCAGCCCCCTTCCTTTGATTTTTAACTATATGTATATGTATCTAGGTGCATGAAAATGTGTGCCATGCTTGTCGAGGCCAGAGTGGCTGGGAGCCAAACTCTGGTCCTCGGTGAGAGCACTGTGCACTCTTAACCACTGAGCCACTTCTTCAACCCAGTAAACTAAGAGGAAGAAAGTTCTCTGTAGAATTCTACTCCAGGCAGGATAAAGTCCGTACTAGCACCTAAGGCCCCTCACCCAGGGCAGGAGTGCTAAGCCCGTGTTATCTTCTGGAGCTGTGGGACAGACACACCCTAAACTGCAAACAAGCCTGGCATGCCTTGCCCTGAACTTAGCTTTCTGTCCTCCTTCCAAGCCTTCAGCTGCCCATGAGGACCTTTCAGCTTCCCCACCTGCTGCCCTTGAACCGCCCTTCTGGCAAGCACCTGGACAGTGCATGTTCTGTGCCAGGTAGCAAACTTGCTTGGCAGCTTTTCTCTGATACAGTGAGTGGTGAGCTCCTCCAAGGCTGGTTATAGCTTCTTTAACGGGGCCCTGGCTCACTGCTTACACCGCCCCCCCCCAAATAGGCAATGGATGCTGCTGGAGTCAGCCGTAGACAAAGGCAGTGTCAAAGACTTGGGGACGGTGAGTCAGGTTTTATTAGGGTGTGACTTGGGGTCAATTAAAAGGAAAAGTAATATGGATCAGGCTAGCAAGATGGCCCAGTGGATAAAGGTGCTTGCCAACAAACCCACAAAGATAAGCACAGGGCATTGGATTCCCTGGACCTGGAGTTACAGAAGGTTCTGAGTCACTGTGTGGGTAATTTGGAATCCAACATGGGTCCTTTGAGAAAGCCACTTCTGAGACTTCAATGCGGTAGCAGGAGAAACTGGTCTCTGAGAGTTTCACCCTAAAAGGATTCCTGACTTCCAAGACACGTCCCCTGACCTCCACACACATGCAGAGGCACTCACACATACGCACAGAAAAAACAGATAAAATGAATTAATATGTTGAAATACACAAAATTTTCTCTCAAGTATGTTGGCTTCACTCTTTATGTTGATTGATAATACAGGAGACATTTGTCCTAAATGTTCTTTTACATGCTAGAGATACTTTCTCTTTATTTATTTATTTTTTCTTTTTATTTAAAGGTTTGTCTTTATTTATTTTAAGTATATGAGTACACTGCACCTGTCTTCAGACACACCAGAAGAGGGCATCAGATCTCATTACAGATGGTTGTGAGTCACCATGTGGTTGCTGGAATTTGAACTCAGGACCTCTGGAAAAACTGCCAGTGTTCTTAACCACTGAGCTATTTCTTCAGTGCAGAGATACCTTCTTGTTTTACATTTATAACTTTCAGTGAAAAAGGAGCAATACTTACAAGAAAACCAGTTGTCTAAAATGAGTGTCATCAGAAAATAAAATTAAAAGACAAATGGCAACTGGAAACATTGATATCATAGAGTAAGGAGATAATGGGCTAGAAAGATGGCTCAGTGGTTAAGAACATTTGCTAACCTTCCTGAGGACCTGAGTTCAGTTCCTAGCTACCACGTGGCAGCTCATAACCTTTCATAGCTCCAGTTCCTGCAGATCTGATGCCTTTTTCTGGCCTCTGTTGGCATGAGGCATGCATGCAGTGCAAGACAAAACACACAAAATTAAATGAAAAATTTAAAAGTTAAAAAGAAAAGATACGTTTCACACATGATGGTGCCTGCCTTTAATCTCAGCACTTAGGAGGCAGAGGCAGGCAGATATCTCTGTTCCAGTCTATCCTGGTCACTCTATAGAGTGACTTTCAGGACAACCAAGGCTATTCAGAGAAACCCTGTCCAAACAGCAGCAACAACAACAAAACCCTACTCAAAAGCCCAGCATAGCTTGCCAGGCCTGATGGCTCATACCTTTAATCCCAGCACTTAGGCACTGGCAGAGGCAGGCGGATCTCTATAAATTTGAGCTAGCCTGGTCTACATAGTTTTAGGCCAGTTAGGGTTACATAGTGAGACCTAGTCTTAAGGACAAACAAACAATAGACAAAACCAAAAACAGCAAAAAAGCCCAGAGTGATGGTACACACCTGTAGTCCCAGCACTCAGAAGAGTAAGGTAGGAGAACTGTGAGTTCTAGGCTAGCCTGGGAATATATGTATTTTGGGTGGATCAATACACACAGACAGACACACACACACAGACACACAGACACACAGACACACAGACACACACACACACACACACACACACACACAGAGAGAGAGAGAGAGAGAGAGAGAGAGAGAGAGAGAGAGAGGCCTGTGATCTCAGCATTTAGGAGGTGGGGACAAGATGATCAGAAGTTTAAGGACAGCATCTGCAGGAGTTGGAGGTCATCATGGAACAAATGAGAGATTTGCTAAGAAAGAAACCCCCCTACCCCCCCCCCACCCCCAGCAAGGCGTCTGAGCTGTGTTAAATCCCCTCAGAGTCCACATGGTGAAAGGGGAGAATTCCTGGACGAAGTCTCTAACCTCCATTCCTGCACCATGGCATGCCTGCCTGTGCCCAACATAAATAAAAGTTGGAAGCAACAAACAACAAAACTGAAGCAAGCAGTCCCACCTGCACCCTCTTGGCTTCCTCTTCTGGAGAAGCCCTTTCTCATCTGCAGAACTCCCTACCCATGCTCTTGGTTCTCCATCGCCTTCACAATGGATCCTGCCCTGTACCACTGCCCAACTGAAACTCCCACCCTGCCCCTGTTGAGCTTCACTACACTCTGTTTTCTATAGTATAGTATTTGTAGTGTTTGCTATAGCTCACATAGCATATTACAGAGCTTTCCGACTTCTGTTTCCTCCTGATAAATGAACTCTGCTAGGTCAAAGCGTTTATCTCTGCTAACATGTATCACAGCCTGAAAGGTCATGGTTATGTCCTCAATAAATATTTGTGAAATAACTGAAGTTTTAGAAGCAGCATGGGCTGGTGGTGTGGTGCTGTAGCCTGGCATTTGTAAAGCCCTGGGTTCCATACTTAACACCTCAGCGTAGTTTCTATTTTGCTTTATTTTAATTTTAAAGTATAACAGACACATGGCTTCCTAGTGGAAGAAAGTATGTCAACATGTTAATGGTCATTTCTGCTGATATTTTTCCTTCTTTGCCTTTTCCTCTGGGTTTATCCCTGAAATCCTATATGAAATGGGTTATTTTGGGCAAGTATGGTGGCACACACCTCTAATCCTAGCACTCAGGACTGAGGCAGTGGCATCACAAGTTCCAGACCCACTTGAACTTCATAGAGAGACAAAAATAAAGGGGGTATTTTTGGAATGGTTCAGTGAGTAAAGGTGCCTGCCACCAAACCAGATGAAGTGAATTTTCACTCCAGAGCCCATGTGATGATAGAAAGACAAATCAATGTGTCATTATCTTCTGACCTTCAACACACACACACACACACACACACACACACACACACACACACAGAGAGAGAGAGAGACAGAGACAGAGACAGAGACAGAGAGACAGAGAGAGTCAGAGAGACAGAGACAGAGGCAGAGAGACAGACAGAGAAAAAGTCAACGAATAATAAGAAACATAGATTCCAAAGCTTCACATTTTAAAAAGTATTATCTTATCATGAGAAAACTGCTTCCTAAACCTCTTGTAAGCCTCTAGTGCCCTGCACTCAATACCACACAGTGAACTGCTCTTGCTACGAATTTTGTGAATCTGTTTTTTTTTTCTGTATGAAAAGCATCAGACATTGGAGAAGTATTGATGCAATATATGTCGTGCAAGGACATATATATGTAAAATATTGCTTTTATTTTGTGGTAAATAGTGCCGAAGGTAATAAATATCCACGCCTCGCCCATCCACTGCAACATCCCCCAGAGAACACACCCACTTAGCAACCGGGAGCCGAGCTGAAGAGTGACGCTGCGCCTTTAATTCCGGGGCTGGGGTGGGGGCAGTGCAGAGAGGTTCCGCTTTCCCATTCCCTCTGCACCTCCAGTGGCGGCTGTCACCTGTAAGCCGAGCACCGCTCAGGGGCATGGAGCCCGGCGCCCATTGGACAGGACCTCTCAGCTGCAATTTACCCACCAATCTGGGGGCCGGGCCCTGCGCAGGCGGAGGGTAGGAGTCCCAGGTGCCCTCCGCCCGGAGACTTCCCAGCAAGGCGGCGAAGGCGTGACTGCAGTCCAGTTTCGGTGATCGGAGCTCCAGGTGAGCCCGGCTGGGCGGCTGGGGCGACCCCGGAGTCGCAGGGACCGAGCATGGCCCTGGCAGCCGCCGCCGCTGCTGCCGCCGCCGCCGCAGGGGTGAGCCAGGCGGCGGTGCTGGGCTTCCTGCGGGAGCACGGCGGGCAGGTGCGCAACTCCGAGCTGCTGAGCCGCTTCAAGCCGCTGCTGGACGCTGGGGACCCACGGGGCCGCGCGGCCCGTAGGGACCGCTTCAAGCGGTTCGTTAACAACGTGGCGGTGGTGAAGGAGCTGGACGGGGTCAAGTTCGTGGTGCTGAGAAAGAAGCCGCGACCGCCGGAAGGACCCGAGGCCCCACTCCCCTCCAGCCCTGGGGTGCCAGCCGCGCTGGCCGAGTGTGCTGCTGTCCCAGCGGAGGACAACTGTGCCCCCGGGTCTCCCCACTCCCCACAGCCCGCAGGAAAACCGCCGGAGGAGGACTCGTCCGCACCGTCCGAGCTACAGCACACCCCTGAGACCCCACCCTCGGGAGTCGCCCAGGTTGAGGCTCCATCAGGCTCAGAGCCACAGCTCGGGGGACCCGAGGATCCGGAGCTACCTCGGTCCTCGGAGCTAGCCCGACCGGCCAGCGTGCCGTCGGGGCTGGCCCTTCCGATCACAGAGTCGCCAGGCCCGGAGCCTGCACCTCCCACGGCGCAAGTGCCACTGCAGAAGCCCTGCATGCTGCCGGTGCGCTGCGTGGTCCCCGGCCCCGCAGCGCTGCGGATCCGCGCGGAGGAGCAGGGCCTGCGTCGGCAGCGCTCGGAGGAGCCGAGCCCGCGGGGCTCCCCGATGCTCCTGCGGCGGCTCTCGGTAGAGGAGTCGGGTCTGGGACTCCACCTGGGACCCGGCCGCTCCCCGCATCTCAGGCGCTTGTCCCGCGCCGGCCCACGCCTGCTGAGCCCGGACACGGAGGAGGTGCCCGTCGCGCCGCCGCCGCCACCCGCGGTGCCCCTGGAGCCCACGGAGCACGAATGGCTGGTGCGCACGGCCAGCGGCCGTTGGAGCCACCAGCTGCATGGGCTGCTCTTGCGGGACCGCGGCCTAGCTGCCAAGCGCGACTTCATGTCCGGCTTCACCGCCTTACACTGGGCGGCTAAGAGCGGCGACCGGGAGATGGCTTTACAGCTGGTGGAGGTGGCGCGGCGTGGGGGCGCGCCCGTGGACGTGAACGCGCGCTCGCACGGTGGCTACACGCCGCTGCACCTGGCGGCTCTGCACAGCCATGAGGATGCCGCGGTGCTGCTAGTGGTGCGCTTGGGCGCCCAAGTGCACGTCCGTGACCACAGCGGCCGGCGTGCCTACCAGTACCTTCGGCCTGGCTCCTCCTACGCGCTGCGGCGTTTACTGGGGGACCCTGGCCTGCGATCTACCACGGAGCCGGATGCGGCCAGTGGTGGCAGTGGGAGCCTTGTGTCTCGGCACCCCGTGCAGGTGGCCGCCACCATCCTCAGCTCCACCACTAGCGCGTTTCTGGGCGTCCTGGCCGATGACTTGATGCTCCAGGACCTGGCCCGAGGCTTGAAGAAGTCAAGCTCCTTCAGCAAGTTCTTGGGTGCCTCGCCCATGGCTCCCCGAAAAAAGACCAAGATCCGTGGTGGCCTGCCATCCTTCACTGAACTCTCTCGTCGACCCACTACAGGACCTTTAGCTGGTTTAGTGCCCAGTCTGCCCCCTCCAAACTGAATGGCTTGGAGCTACCAAGGCCTTGGTTGTCCTCCCAGGGCCTGTGGCATGCCATCTAAGCCTGTCCAAGACAGGCCCAACATCTGCAGCCTGTCTCACTTCCAGTTTTAGCTTATTGCAGCCTGCTGTAACCAGATGGGCCTCCACCTTCTGGTTGAAATTTGACGAGCCTACGGAGACTGGGATTCTTGTTCTTCGGGTGATGATCCAAGCAGTCATACCTGATCTTGGGAGGAGACTTGAAGTTTAGGGCCAAAGGTTAAGGGGCAGCAGCTGGTCTGGCCCCTGGAGGTGTTAACCAGAGGCCTCTGGGTGGACACATTACCATATCAGAAGTAGAAGGTGGCTCTCTAGATGTTCAAAGAGGGTGACTTTAAGATCTGTAGTGGCTTTGTAATTTGATGCTTTTATTCTGTTTTTAAATTAAAATGAGGTACAGTAACTTTGATAATACCTTTTGAAATTCTATTTTTTCCCGTTTTTAGGCAAAGTAGTAAGACATTTTCAGTTTTTTGCTAACTATTTTGGAAATCTATCTTTTAAAAAGAGATGGTTGCGTCTAAAAGAAATTAGTCCTAAGCTAACAACACCCAAGCTTATCTACCTCATTGTAGGCAGCAGAGAGTCTGGAGTCTTGAACGTGGAGTAACTATTGTGAGCCTAATGAATGTAATTAATTCCAATTATACTGTGAATGTCAAATATTGAGAAACAAGGGTATGATTGGGCTCATGGCCCATACCGTTAATCCTAGCACTTGGGAGGCAGAGACAGTCAGATCTCTGTGAGTTCAAGACCAACCTGGTCTACAGAGCATGTTCTAGGCCAGCCAGGGCTACACAGAGAGAAACTCTGTCTCAAAACAAAGCAAACAACTCCCCCCCCACACACACAGCCCACACCAGAAAAAAAAAAAACTCAAAATGAGCAAAAAACGAACAAAGAGAAGTGCATCTTGAGAGTAAAAGTGATTTAACACAGAGAGAAAGACACATTTTGGTAAATAATTTTAATCTACTCTGGAACATATTTGTGTTCAGCACTAACTGGTGGCTACTTTGATTTGGCATGCCATTTTAATTTTTTTAAATTGTGACTTAATTGTGAATTCTGAATCCATAGTTTTCAGTGCAATGGGTGACTAGTCAAACAAACAAACAAAAAGTTATTATACCAGAAAAAAGAACTTATTAATAGAAACTGAAGTGATTGCTACTTTTTTAATATGAAAGTTCTGAATAAATAATTATGTAACATTCATTTTTTTCAAAAACCACTTGAAATAGTAAATGTGGAGCAGTGACCTAGAATGATTAATTTAACTTCTGCACCTTTGTTCCTTCTTATGAATGGAGCAGGCTTATGGGCCAAGAGGTCCTGGTGGGCATAGTAGAATTGTAAAAGTACCCCCCACCTATAAAGATGTGAAATCTATTTGCTCAGTCAACTTTTTGTATGAAATCATGATATTATTGTTTTTGAAAATTATGTTTGCATGTCATCAGTCATGCTGAATAGTTTTTGTGGCACATGGAGTATGGCTTCCTTTCCTATCTATGTCAGTGAGACCTTTGAAATCATTAAAGGCATCCCAACAGTCAATTATGGAATGATTTAAACAATAAACTAACGTTTCTGTTTTCATTTTGCTTGTGTGGTGTGCCCTTCTCTGGCTTTCCTTATTGAATGTAATGTTATTATTGGGGCTGGAGAGATGGCTCAGCAGTTAGAAGCATCTAATGTTAAAAGCTCTTGCAATGGATCCCAGTTTGGTTCCCAGGACCCACATCAGTCTGTTCACAGACTCCTTTAGCTCTGGACTCGATACCTCTACGTAGACATACACCCATATACACAAATAAAAATAAATCATTAAGATAATGATAACAATAACATCTTGTTCTGTGTGAGACGGAGAGAGTGTGGGTCTGCATGTGCCATGGAGCATATGCAGAGGTCAGGAGACAATTTCAGGAGTCGATTCTCTCCTTCACTGTGAGATCCAGCACTGAATGTAGATTGTCAGCCATGCTAGGCAAGTGCTGTACCTGCTGGACCATCATGCTGCTTCCCTTCCCCCCACCCCCAGGGCTAGAGAGTGAATCCAGGGTGTCTCCCATATCGGACAAAATCACCCACTAGCTACAACCTGCTCCTGTTTTATCTATGGAATGTCCTCTTTATATTTCCACGGCCCCTTTCAAGCATTCTATATTCAAAGAGTTCAGATTTCTTTGCAAAGGAAATGAATCAATCATATAGGCATTATAGCCATGAACCACAGATAAATGTAAGCCCTGATCCCACTCTTTCTACTTCCCCTGCCAGGAACTCCAGCTAGACGGCATAAATTATTTTAAAATGCAAATTAAATCTTCTGCCTCTGCAGAATAAAACTGTGGAGAGCCAATAATCACTGCAATTTGGTGCAGCTCAAGCTCCAGGAGACAGAATGAAACATTAGAGGTTTTCTCTAGTGAAGGAAAAGCCTGACTGACAAGGGGTGGCAAAGGTCCCAGGGGAAGACATGACCTGCCTTGACTTGAGAGACAAGACCCCAGCTAAGGAGCCGTAAAGAGAACCAGCAATCTCAGAGAGCTTACCTCCCAGGAGAGCTATTTCAGCTGTCAGAGGAGTCTTCATATTTCCCCAGTACCCTGAAAACCTCCTGGTGACATGAGCCATTGGCTAAGAGTTAAGAATCAGTAACCCCACAGCTTGGGTGTTAGGAACCATTGTTGTTCCCCCGAAGGTCAAGACTGTGTTGGAACTGTGTGGGAAGTCAGTGAGAATGACAGCGTGTGGGAAGAACCCTATATTGATGACCAGGGAGCAAGAGAGAGAGAGAGAGAGAGAGAGAGAGAGAGAGAGAGAGAGAGAGAGAGAGAGAGAGAGAGAGAGAGAGAGAGAGAGAGAGAGAGAGAGAGAGAGAGAAGTGAGTTATGAAGCAAGCAAAGTGCTTGCTTCATAAACTCATGAACCTAAATTAGATCCTAAAAATCCACATTTAAAAAAAAAAATCTGCCGGGCGGTGGTGGCATACACCTATAATCCCAGCACTTGAGAGGCAGAGGCAGGTGGATTTCTGAGTTCAAGGCCAGCCTGGTCTACAGAGTGAGTACCAGGACAGCCAGGGCTACACAGAGAAACCCTGTCTCCAAAAAAAGAAAAGAAAAGAAAAAAGAAAAAAATCCACGTGGTCAGGGGTAGTGGTACCTGCCTTTAATCCTAGAACTTGGGAGGCAGAAACAGGTGGGTCTCTGTGAGTTCAAGGCTACTCAGTGAGTTTCAGGACAGCCAGGGCTAGCTACATAGAAAGACCCTGTCTCAAAAAACCAACCAACCAACCAACCAACCAACCAACCAACCAACCAACCAACCAACCAAATAAACAAAAAAACCTGGTATGGGGCTGGAGAAGTGGGTTGGGGGGCAGTTAAGGCCACTGGCTGCTCTTCTAGAGGACTGGCATTTTGCTCTTAGCATGGTGGAGCATGGTGGAGCATGGTGGAGCATGGTGGAGCATGGTGGAGCATGGTGGAGCATGGTGGCTCCCAACCTCTGAACTTCAGTTCAGGAGGTCAGGCATCCTTTCTGAGTTGCCAGGGCACCAGGCACTCAAGTGGTATCCACGCACATAAATAAATTGATGATGATGGTGGTGGTGATGATGGTGGCCGTGATATAAAAACAAGGTGTGGTGGCATGTTCTTGTAATCTCAGTGCTGGCAAAGCAGGCACAGAGGGTTCCCTGGACCCAGTCAGCCTAGCCTACTTAGTGAGATCCAGGCTACTGAGCAATCCTGCTCAAAACAAAACAGAACAAAAATCCACAGAAGAAACAAATTAAAAAATCCAAGTGGACAATGTCTGAGGAAAGGCACCCGAGGTTGTCTTCTGGAGACTACACATGTGGGCATTCACGGGCACCATACATTTGCACTTACACACAAGTAAGCACACACACACACACACACACACACACACACACACACACACACCATGAAATACACCCAGGTGAATGTAAATAAATAAATAAATGTAATAGAAAATTTAACTGTTAAGGCAGTTAAGGTGGTAAAGGCTGTCCCAGGAGGAGAGTGAGTTCTTTTAATGGAAGACAGGTTAATTGTTGATGCAGATATGTGTGAGTCACAGCTACAGCACACTTGAAGTGCTTCACATCACCTTTGATGGAGGTGGGGCTTATTCTAGAACAAGCCTCTCTTGCCTAATGAAGATTCGGGGCACGGGTAACGAAATCTGCAAGCTGTGTTTGTTAAGTATGTTCCAGGCACGGTTTGAATATGCCAAAGTTATTAGCAAGCCTTGTGTATGGCATAGATTGTTAGTATCTGGATGCTTTCCTCACCCACCCCATGTGTGTGTGTGTGTGTGTGTTCGTGTGCATGTGCATAGGCACATATGGGGGGGTACACATGGGTGGGTACAAATGCATGTGGAGGTTTAAGGTTGATGGCTGAAATAATTCCCAATCACTCTTCCACCTTCTGCAGTGAGGCAGGGACTCTCAGTCAACCTAGGATTCAAGGATACAATTAGTCTCCCTAGCCAGCTTGCTCTAGGGATCCCCGGTCTCTGCCTTCTGAGGCTAGAATTACAAGTGGGCCACCACGCCCATCTGGCATTAATATTGGTTTTGGGGACTGAACTCTGATCTTCGAACTTGCCTGCCAAGCTCTAGTACTGAATTGTGTCCCTGGCCCACTAATGTCTAGATTTTGTTTTTGTTTTTGTTTTTTTGTTTTTTTGTTTTTTTGTTTTTTTTTGAGACACAGTTTCTCTGTATAGCCCTTGCTGTCCTGGAACTCACTTTGTAGACCAGGCTGGCCTGCAACTCAGAAATCTGCCTGCCTCTGCCTCCCAAGTGCTGGGATTAAAGGCATGCGCCACCACTGCCTACCTTCTAATAGCTCTTTCTCGAAGGGATTGATTGTGTCTTAAGAAAACAGCATCTTAGGGGGCATGCCAAGAAAGCTGGAGTGTGGAAGGCTGAGACAGGCAGTTTTAGAAATTGAGACCAGCCTGAGTTACATGTCTAGACGATGCTTCAAAAACAACTAAATGGGCTGGAGAGATGGCTTGGGGATCAAGGGCACTGACTGCTCTTACAGAGGTCTTGAGTTCAATTCCCGGTAATAACATGGTGGCTCACAACCTAATGTCTAGATTTTAAGTCAGGAAGCTGAAAGATTGCAAAGGTCAGAAGAAACATGTCAGGCTCACTTCTACTGAGTGGCAGAGAGGCATCGTATCATCCCTAGACCCATTGACTGTGAGGGTCAGTGTTGGCAACCTGAATCTGACATTATCTAGAGAGATGGGCCTCTGGGGATTACCTTGATTATATTACTTGATCTTGGGTGGGACCACACCCTGGGCAGGGAATCCTGGACTGAGTAAAACAGAAAGGAAGCTGAGCAGCAACATGCTTGCATCCATCTCTCTCTGCTTCCTGCTTGGACTTGGTGTGATCAGCTGCTCCAACCTCCAGTGGCCTTGAATTCTCTGCCCGGATGGACTGCGTCCTGGAACTGCCGGTTTCTTTAAAGCCTCACTCCCTTGCTTTGCTTTTATCACATGGACAGATACCACAACAGTGACTCTGGGCTATTCTCCACACTCCATCTCCTTCCTCTGTGGGATGTAAGACTGGCGGCTCCCATCCTGCTCCTGCAGACTGTGGGAGGAGGGGCCACACCAAGTGAATAGTTAGGACTCTTGGAGATCTGCAACCTGAGTGGTATAGCAGGTGGGTGAGTGGGTGAGGGGGGAGGGGGGCGGGTGGTGAGTTGCTTCCAGGAGTTGCTTTACATAATTTTTTAAAACTATATTTGTGTTTGCAAAGAAATACACCTCATTCTATTAGGAAAAATGATTTTCCAGTAAACGGAAGTTAACACACCTTTGTATGGTAGCAATTAGAATAGGATCAGCAGGGCTGGAGCAGTGGCTCAGCAGGTAAGAGCACTGGCTGATTCTCCAGACGACCTGGGTTCTATTCCCAACGTGGATACGGCAGCTTCTAGTGCCATTCCATTTGGGACTCCAGTTCCAAGGGATCTGACAGCCTCTTCTGAAATCTGCAGGCAAAGCACTCATATACATAAAATTGTGTATCTATCTATCTATCTATCTATCTATCTATCTATCTCTCTCTATATTTTTTTGAGACAAAGTCTCATTGTCAGGTCTAAATTCTGTTGACTAGACAAAAGTCAGCATTCCTCAGGAATACCAAAGGAGCCAGTCCCCTTATCACTGGTAGAAAGCAGAGGTGGCTATCTGTGGTGCCTACTGTCATATTAACACATATGATGGCCTCCAGGCTCTCTCAGTATTACAAGGACCTGTTACAGAGTCGGAGCTGGCATCCTGGCCCTTCTCACCTGCCTCTTACCTTAAACTTCTCCAGCTCATGGGTTTCCCTCCCCTAGCTTCTCACTCTTGTTCTAACCTTGCTATTTTAGCTATGTGCTCCCCTGGTCTCTGGTCTCCTTTTGTCTCTGTCTCTGTCTCTCTCCCCATATATTTACATATTTAATATTTAAATAGACACATGCATATATACATATTTAAATCTAAGGCAGACTTGATGGTGCCTGTCTTTCTCCCCACCCCCGCAGGTAAAAATTACACTTTTATTTGAGTCACCAGGATAAAGATTCACTTTGTGGTTCAAGTCAATGTTTAAAATCATAACAGGCCAGAAAGAATTGATCCCAAGCACGAGACCAAGAGGGAGGGGACCAAATAGACCAAAGAAAGATGACAACCCGATATAAAAGATGAGTGGGTGGCTTCACACACACACACACACACACACACACACACACACACACACACTCACTCATACCCAGATGAAATGTTGGTACCTGTCTTTCAATCCCTGCACTCAGAAAGTAGAGGCAGAAGTATTTCTTTTTTTGTTTTTGTTTCTATTTTTGTTTTGTTTTTCAAGACAGGGTTTCTCTTACTCTGTAGACCAGGCTGGCCTCGAACTCACAAATATCGTCTTGACTCTGCCTCCCAAGTGAACACTGTCTTTCTTAGCTCACATCCCTCTACTACTCTTACCTTCTCCACCTAAACTGCCGCCAAGTGAGCTGAAAGCACTGTCAATCTTTATTTATTTATTATATGTAATATACTGTAGCTGTCTTCAGACACCCCAGAAGGGGGCGTCAGATCTCTTTACGGATGATTATGAGCCGCCATGTGGTTGTGGGATTTGAACTCAGGACCTTCGGAAGAGCAGTCAGTGCTCTTAACTGCTGAGCCATCTCTCCAGTCCCAGGTTTTTTTATTTTTTATTTTTTATTTTTATTTTTTATTTTGGTTTTTTCGAGACAGGGTTTCTCTGTGTAGCCCTGGCTGTCCTGGAACTCACTTTGTAGACCAGGCTGGCCTCAAACTCAGAAATCTGCCTGCCTCTGCCTCCCAAGTGCTGGGATTAAAGGCGTGTGCCACCACTGCTCACCTGTCAATCTTTATAAAGGTGCTCTCTGGGGCTGGAGAAGTGGCTCAGTGGTTAAGAGCCCTGCTTGCTCTTGCAGAGGACCTGGGTTCCGTTCCCAGCATCCACATGGTACTTCACAACCATCTGTAACTCCAGATTCAGGGGATCTGGCTTCTTCACGCAGGCGTCACGTAGATATACATGTAGACAAACTAGTAAACATAAATCTAAAAGAAGAAGAGGAGGAGGGGGAGGAGAAGGGGGAGGAGGAGGAAGAGGAGGGAGGAGGAGGAGGAGGAGGAAGAGGAGGAGGAGGAGGAGGAGAAGGAGAAGGAGAAGGAGAAGAAGGAGGAGAAGGAGAAGGAGAAGGAGAAGGAGAAGGAGAAGCAGCAGCAGCAGCAGCAGTTCTGAAGGAAAGAGGAAAGGAAGGATTCAGGGAGGAGGGGAAGTAGAAGGGGAAGATGTAGGCAAAGAAGAGAAAGCATTGAGCAGGGCATGGGATGGGGAGAGAAAGAAGATCTCTTAATCCACCCCTCTCCCTCAGAGGAAAAAGAAATACTCTCCATGGGAAATGAAGGGTGATTTAAATACCAAAGCTAACGGTCAGTGGCCCCCCTAAGCAGTGGCCGGGCTGTGACAGTAACACTAGGGATCTTAAGAGGATTTCTTCACAGCAAGTGTACTCCTTCTCGTTCCACCATTCACCTCTTCTGGGTACAGAGCATTTGCCCTAACCTTCCCTGGGAGCCTCTGCCATCTTAATGGCCAGCGCCTCCATCGGTATCAGTGAGGACCCAGAGTTTCCACTAGTTACTGGCTGAGGTACATTTTGTAACGAACAGAATGTTCTCGACAGCTTGCGGTGCCGAAGAACACAGCTTCCCCATTCCATTTCCAATTTACAGTATTAAAGTAAAAAGTACACCAATTAAATTAGGAGGAGGAGGAACAGCGGGGGTGGGATGAGCAGGAGGCCGTGGTGATGCCTGTTGCCCAGCAACAGCAGCCCAAGTCAAACATCCAGCAAGACCCAGGGCACCGCCTCCAGCAGCCGAGGGCGTGAGCGACACCGAATCACTGCTCAAGCTGCGGAGGCGGCGGACAGATACATTCCTGGATGCATACTCTGGGTCCACATTCCCAACTTTCCTCCTCGGCCCATCTCATTTGGTCTACAATTTTCCAGCGTAGGCCAGGTGGCAGTGAAAGGCAAGCTAGCCTTCTCCTTCTTAGCTAGCTAAAATTTCTTTCAGACAGAAGCAAAAGACTCAGTTCTAGCTTTCAAGCCCAACAGGGACATTGCCCATCAGAACCCGGCCAAGTCCTGGTGGCTTAGCCTGGAGCTTAGGCGAGTTCCCCAGGCTGCCGGTGGCCACTGTGTGGGTGGAAACTTCCATGATAAGGGAACAGCGCCATCTGCTGGCAGCGTGCTGCAGGGCCAACCCATCAGGTTTCAGGGACCTCCAAAATCTTGAAGTCTGGGATGCTCTGATGTGAATTCCTGAGTGCCCTCAAAAGAAACCACCGATTGGACAGGATAGAAACTGAGGCAAGAGGGAGACAAGATCAGACTGGACACAAGAATCAGCTCTGGAACTGTGGCTCTGAAAAACTGTCAGGGTTGAGCACCAAAATCTCCTTATTTCCCCTTCGAAAAACCCGGCGCAGAACCAAGGTTTGTTCTAGCAGGAAGATGGCAGTCGTCCCTATCCCCACCCATAAGCTAGAAGTTCTTTGAAATACACACTTTCCATTGGCTGAATGGACAGTGTTAGGTGTGTTTCTAAGAATATCATAATAGAAGCATGCAATGGGAATTGCGTAGGGCAACAGGCAGAGACCAGCAGCTTCCATGCAGAAGGCTCCCTCCAAGAGACCTTAGTGCACAGACCCTGCCCACAGGGTTCAAAGCAACAAAAGGAAAGCATAACGTTAGAACCCGAAATGGCCTCAGTAGGAACCCCATATGCTTTTTATAAAATACCACAATGAGAACATTGTTCTGTGCTCAATAGGCCGACTGTTGCAACTGAGCTTTTAGTATGAATGCAGCCATTTACAATTCCCAGCCATTTGCACTTAGTGACAATACACATCAGAAAACAAGCCCAGAAGCAGAGATTTCTCGCTTTGAGGTCTGCTCTAAATACACACACACGCGCATGCCTTTTAATGTGCCCAACTTCCAAAAATACCCTGAGCTTTTTTCGAGAAAATATTCTTAGCCATGCTGTTTGCAGCTGAGATACTGAAGCCAGTCTCATGTTAATTTGCAAAGCTGGTTGCCTGTATGTGGGGCCGCTGTACGAAAGGAGACCAGTTTGTCCTGTGGTTTTGGACCATCACATACCACCTCAGGGTCAGTCTTTTCCAAATAGAGTACAAGCCCTCATTGCCTTTCTGGGACTTCAGGCCTCACTTTCAACTCCTTCCCTCTGCTCCCTTCTTGTTTGGTTGATTCAGAGCTTGTCTCCCACCAACAGCTGGATAAGCTCAATTCTGAGTGTTGAAGTGTGTGTGTGTGTGTGTGTGTGTGTGTGTGTGTGTGTCGCAATAAGGTGCTAGGTTGCTCTGTAACTCATGGTTCTCAAGAAAAACTTCCCATCTCCTCCTGGCAAGTGCTATGATGACAGACTCTACATTTATTTATTTATTTATTTATTTATTTATTTATTTACTTATTTATTTAGGAGGAGGCATAGTTAGTTGGTGACAAAACCATGTGCTTGTGTATGGATATGTGAATGCCATAGCATTCATGTTGGATCAAAAGACAACTTCTGGGGGCTGGAGAGATGGCTCAGCGGTTAAGAGCACTGACTACTCTTCCAAAGGTCCTGTGTTCAATTCCCAGCAACCACATGGTGGCTCACAACCATCTGTAATCTGTAATGGGATCTGATGCCCTCTTCTGGTGTATCTTTTATGTATACTTACACATAAAAGAATAAATAGCCAGGCAGTGGTGGCACATGCCTTTAATCCCAGCACTTGGGTGATAAAGACAGGTGGATTTCTGAGTTCGAGGCCAGCCTGGTCTACAGAGTGAGTTCCAGGACAGCCAGAGCTATACAGAGAAACCCTTTCTCAAACAAACAAACAAACAAACAAAAAAGAATAAATAAATTTTAAAAAAAAGACAACTTCTGAGAGTTGGTTCTCTTCTGTGGAATCTGGGGTTTGAACTCAAGTTATCAGACTTATATAGCAAATTCTTTTGCCAGCTGAGACACCTTACTGACCCAAGACCTAAACTTTTGTGGTGGTGATCCAGTTACCAGGGCAGTTATCAATTGCTGTGGTGGTGATGGGGCAGTGGAATGACCCTCAGCCCCTCCTGCTTTCAAACCTGGTTCTCCAGTCTCCCCAGACGTTGCTGGGTAGACTGGCCCAAGTCTACCAAGTCCCTCTTCCATTCTAGTCAGCCTGGACTGCTGCTGGAGTTTGTCAAGGAGACACACACACACACACACACACACACACTTTCCCTTGTCGTGTGCATGCAATGCATGTTACTCTTAGAGAATTCATAGAAAATAAAATACAATGCTTGTTTACACCTTAAGCAGCAGTGTTCTCCTTTCTCGACCCCTCTGCCTCCCACCGACTCTGACAGAGGGACTTGCCATCACATGCATGCAGGGTTTATGATCCTTCCTCAAGCTTTGTTTTTGTGGATGTTCTAATAGGGATTGAACCCAGGGTCTCACACATGGCAAGCAAGCACTCTACCACCCAGCTCTATCTGCAGCCCTCTCTTCAAGTTACTTTTACATTTATTTGTTTACTTGTGGGTGTTAGGCCTGCGTGTGTGTCTGTGCAGTACTTGTGTGCAAACCAGAGAGTGTCAGATCCCCTGGGACTGGAGTTACAGAAGGGTGAGG
The DNA here is from genome assembly GCF_008632895.1 of Mastomys coucha. NCBI lineage: Eukaryota > Metazoa > Chordata > Mammalia > Rodentia > Muridae > Mastomys > Mastomys coucha. Next base: position 48,517,279 of record NW_022196911.1, on the reverse strand, counting down.
CCATACAGCCTGAATGCCAGAAATGGAACCCAGATCTTCTGGCAGAACAGCAAGTGGTTTCAACTACTGGGCCTTCTCTCCACACACACCACCCCCACCCCTGCAGCCCTCATTTTATGTCTTATTTTGAGGCAGAGTCTCCTAAATTGTCCAAGCTGGCTTTGAGTTCCCTGTGTGGCCCAGATAGGCCCTGACCTTGCAATCTTCCCATTTCAGCCTCGCATATAGCAGGGATTACAGCTACTCCACCAGGCCAGGCTTTGAATACTGCAGTTTTTAAGACCCACAAATTAATTCCCAAATAATTACAAACTTGAATAAGGTTACAGGAGAACATTGTGGGAAGATGTGTCCTGGGAAGGCCTGGTCTGACTCCTCCCTACTCCCTCAAGGGAAAGCTCTCTATAAAGAGTGGCCCCAGTTGTGGGTGAGCCTGGGACAATGTTCCCACCTCTTCCACCTGTAACTAGATAAGGGTAGCAAGAAAAGGTTGTTTCTCTAGAGGACGGATTCCTGGGGCCCAGGACAGTCTGGGAGAAAGGGGATGATGGCTGAGGTCGCTCCAGATAGTGTCCAGTTGGTCCTTTAGGAACCGGATTCGATCGTCCAGGCTGCGCTGCTGTGACATGATCCTGGCCTTGGAGGCCAGCAGCACACAATAGGAGCGCAGATGCTCTGCGGGCAGCTCCCGCTCCAACACCTGACGCAGGGTTTGCTCCCGCCGAGCCACGTGCTCCTTCAGCTCCTTAGCGTCCTCTTGCTGTCGTTGCAGAAGCAGGAGTCGCTGCAGCAGAGAGGCCTGGAACCACCGGGAGAGGGCGCAATGAACACCGTTGCTACCGGGAAGATCCCGGCGGTAAAACGAAGACCCCTCCAAACCCTGCTCTCCCTCCAATCTCAACCTCTTTTACCCTCTCATCAGGATCGCTGTGTGAGCCCGCCCTAGCCAAGGCGAGGTTTACACGGGCCAGGCGACTGCCTAGCAGCAGCAGAAGGCCAAGCACGCGCTCTAGATCAGTCATGAATCGGCGGAACCGTTCCAGCTCCCGGGGTGTACAGGCCTGGCTCACTGCAGCCTCCAGAACTCCGTTGTGTTGGGTCCAGTCTGCGGCGGTCCCACGCAGCCGCTCTTGCTCAACGTGAAGATCCTGCAGCATCTTTTGGAGGAGGCGGGCTAGTTCCACCTGATGGGAGGGTCCAGGTATTCAAAAACTGGGCCAAGTCCGGATTTCTCCAACCAGACCCTAAGCCGCGGCCCCACCCAGCTTCCATCCCCCTACCCACCCCACCCCACCCCACCCCAACTCACTTTCTTGGCTTGGGCGCTGTTTCCTTCTGGAAATCCCTGACCACTTGATTGGTCAGGCACAGGGTCGGAGGTAGAGTTTTCAGACCTTGATGCCTCCTGGGAAGTAGGCAGCTCCTGGGTGAGGTGGCGTTCGCAGAACCTGAGGACAAAGCCAAAGTTGTCTGAATTTTTCTGCCTTAGACTGCAGATACTCAGAATCAGGAGTCCTTAGTGCCTGTTCTTAGTGCTCACCCTTCCTCCGATGCACTGGCAGCCTTCTCTCCAGCCTCCTCACGGGCTGGCCTCATCGCACTCAGGATCTCTTCGGCAGGAAAAAGCCCATCCAGCAGCCCCAGAGGTGGCTCTGGACCCAGCTGGGCGGCAAGAGTATGGCTCAAAGAGGGATCCAGTCTGGCCAGCTCCTGAACCAGCTTCTCAAAATGCCGGCTAGGCCAACTAGGCTTGGAACCAAGCTGGCCCCAAGTCAGGGAAATGAGGTGAGGGGGACCTGGAGTCTCAGAGTCTGAAGGTCTCAAGACATCAACTGAAGGAGGCTTGGGCAGGGTTTTCTCTGTAGCTGCAGAGGGGTCAGGGGTCCCGTTGATGTCAAAGGTTGGGATGTCATCATTTGTAGTCTCAGGAGTGCTTGTAGGTCTGGAGATATCCACAGAGCCATTCACCCCTTGCCAACAGTTGTCTGCTCCTGGGATCCCCGGAACCTCATGGATGGGGCTCTCTGCTGAGACTGCAATCTGACCAGCTTCCTTGCTTAAGCCATTTTCACACTGCTGGTACGAGGTGCTGGAAGTGGAAGGGATACTGAATCAGAAAAGGCTCTGGTACAGACAAGAGCTGGCTTTTCAAGGGCTTGGCTGCTTGCCACCACCCCCACCACCTAGGCATTACAAGAGAGTTTCCAGCCCTCTGGCATTTTCTAGATGTATATGTGTGAGGAGAGCGTCTCTCTGTGCTTGGACACAAGAGGGGACTCACCTGGTCGGGAGCCCTTGGGGGGCACAGGAATCTTGAAGTGATGGTGTTTTGGCTTCTTTCAGGAACACGTCATCGTCAGGGAGGGAAGGGCCCAGAGTAGACACTGAGATTCTCCGACTACAGCCAGCTGGTTTGGTTTGGGGGGCTGCTCCAGGACACACCACTGCAGCCTCCTTCTGAGTCAAGAACCTAGAGGCAGGGAGCCTACAGTGACCAGGAAAGAGGCCCTTTCCACTGCATCCATTGCACCAGACAAACAGCGGAGCCCGCAGTTTGTGAAAGACAGTCAAAAGTCTCAGACTGATTAGACCGTTGTCAACTTGGATGGATTTGGAATTACCTAGGAGACACACCTCTGACAGACTGTGAGGGTGTTTCCAGAGAGGTGTCACTGAAGAGGGAAGATGGATATGTGTTGGGGCTGGAGAGATAGCTCAGTGATTAGGAGCACTGACTGCTCTTCCAGAGATCTTGAGTTCAATTCCCAGCAACCACATGGTGGCTTACAACCATCTGTAATGAGATCTGACACCCTCCTCTGGTGTGTCTGAAGACAGCTACAGTGTACTCATATACATAAAATAAATAAATGGTTCTTTTAAAAAAAAGAAGTATATATGTGAGGAGAGTATCTGAGATTGTAATCTGACTGAATGTGGGCAGAGCTGTCCCCATGGACTGGGGTTCTAGGACTGAACAGAAGTGGAAAAAGAAAGAGAGCTTAGCCGGGCAGTGGTGGTGCACACCTTTAATCCCAGCACTTGGGAGGCAGAGGCAGGTGGATTTCTGAGTTCGAGGCCAGCCTGGTCTACAGAGTGAGTTCCAGGACAGCCAGGGCTACACAGAGAAACCCTGTCTCGAAAAACCGAAAGAAAGAAAGAAAGAGCGAGCACGGAGCACCAGCAGGAGTATTTCCAGATGGAGGGTAACCAGAACCCTCACACTCCCTGAATGCACGCCTTCCTGCCGTGATGGACTCCACTTTCTTCAACCACGAGGCAAAATAAGTATTTCTTCTTTAAGTCCCCATTCTTTTTGGTT
>NW_022196911.1:48510199-48513947 GCF_008632895.1 Mastomys coucha | reverse complement strand
CAGAAATCCGCCTGCCTCTGCCTCCCAAGTGCTGGGATTAAAGGCGTGTGCCACCATTGCCCGGCTAAGTCCCCATTCTTAAGAATTTGTTCCCAACAATAGGAAAAGTAATGGATACAGGACCCGCGATTCCTTTTTAAAGCAAGACCCGTGAAAGCTGACTCCAAGAGTGTCCCATGTCTCTCACCTGGAAAGCTTGGTGTGAAGCAGTGGTCTGGGGGTGTCTGTTCTTTGAGGAACAGCCTAGAACAGGGAAACAGTAGCCTGAAACAGTCTCCCACGTGCCACCCTCTCCCACCAGCCGACGTCCTTTATCTTCCATACCTGGACAGTGGCCACAGTCCTTTCTGAACCCGCACAGGGACCCATGACCTCGCCTGAAACACTCTGACTCCGACCTGCAGGCCTATGGGCTTTGCCAAGATCCGCAGACCCGGGATTCAGCTCGGTTGAGCTCAGGGACTGAGTTTCCTGCAGCCCTTTGGACTTAGCGTGCATCTCACGCTGCAACTCCTGCGTGGAATACGCTTCTCTCAAGCCCTCGCCCGTGGGCCCACCGCTCCAACCCACGCGATGTAATTTGCCTGGCTCGGAGAAGCAGCACAGCCTCTGCTGGCTGGCAAGACGCCCCCGGCCAGGAGCACCCAACGCTGGGACCGCAGGGCGCACTGGCTCAGCTTCTCCCAGCTCCTGACTGCTTGAGGCGGAGCGCACGTGCACCGTGGGAGGTCGCGCTGGGACTGCGGGACGCAGGCGCCCGGGTAGGCTCATGCGGAGCTCCTTTCGCTGGAAGGACGTCTCCCGCAGCACTCGTCGCTGTGCGCCCTGCAGCCGCTGGCGGTAAGCGGCCCGCGAGGCTGGCGGGCTGGGCGGCTCTTCGGTGTGCGCTGTGGCTTCAGCTTCCGCGGCCAGCGCGTACAGCAGCGGGGTGTCTTGTCTGTTTAGTGGTCCTGGGCTTCCCTGGACCTCTGGGGACCGTGGGTCACTGTGCCCAGCACCTAGGGGATGAGGACCTGCATGCGCAGGTCGCTGGGTCGTTGAAAGGACAGCATCCTTCGAGGTAGGGGATCGGCTGTCCCAAACCTCTCGCACATAGTCCCAGTCTAGGTAAGAGAGGCGTTCGGTGCCAGGGGACGGCGGCGTCCGCGTCTCCGGACCACCAGACGCCGTGGAGAAAGAGCTGTAGGCAGAGTCGGCGCGCGTGGACAGCCGTTGCCAGTCCAGGCTTTCAGTGGCTGAAGCCTGGGAGGTTCGGTCTCTCCCAGTACCCAGGGCCTCCATGGTTGTACAGTTGGAAACTGGAGTTGGCTGACCTGGTGGGGGCGGAAAAGAACAAAAAACCAAAAAAAAAAAAAAAAAAAAAAAAAAAAAAAAAAAAAAAAAAAAAAAAAAAAAAAAAAAAAATCAAAACACAGATGGGTTGGTAGGTGAAGAGTTCAGGTAAGGGCTAGGACAACCTGCTGGCTTCTCTATCGCGTAGAACTGGGGGTTTACACGTCCCCTCCCTGGTCACATGGTCCCTAGCTCTAGAATCTTCTTTCTCCTCAGTATGGTAGAGAAACTTTTGAGGTTGACTCGGCATAAGCAATAGGACACGTGCAAGTCTGGGCATTGGGAACCTTAGTTCTGACGTAGCTTAGTAGGTCCACTCCCTGGCCAGGGCTTCCCTAGCGACATTCTGCTCTGACACCTCCCGCGGTGCTGAGAACAGGCGCATGCTCAAACCCCAGTCCCACCCAGGTTGCTTCCTGGCCATTCTATGAGCGTCTCTGTTTGATCTTTCCCTAATAAACAATGATCAAGAACGTCGAGGTCACAGAGGAGCCCAGAAAAGGGAGGCAAGAGGCACGACAGGAGCAGCGGCAGCCTCACAATCCGTCCACCCCCATTCTGTGCCCTTTATAGTCCAGGCGTGTAGTATAAATATTCATCTTAGTCCTCATCCCCTAGGTGCTTTTTTTATAAATGAGAACCCCCGCAGTTCTGAGGAGGAAGTGATAGGCCCAGAGACACACACAGGTCGTAGGAGGCAGAGTCCTGGCTGGAATCTAGGCATGCCTCCAAGTTTGCTGCAGCCAAAATCAATTTCCTAGAGGCAAACCCTGACCAAAGCCTTTGCCATGGTCCCTCTTTCTCCAAGAAAACCCAAAGTCCAAGTGAGAAATAAGTCAACTTCAAGTGCCATAAATTCCAGAATAATACACTGGCTGGGCCTGCAACCCTGTCTTCTGTCTAGGAACCTTCAGCAGACACCCACCTCCCTTACCCTTAGGACTCAGCTTGGAGGTCCTGAGGTTCTTTTGGGGGGGGGGTGTCACTCATCACCCTACTCTGCAATTGTTTGCCATTTCCTTTTCCCATTCCAACCCCTGAGCTTCCTGGGGACAGGTCCTGCCCTTATTTGTCACCCAGTACCTGGCACCAGCCCTGGCACGTAGTCAATGTTAAATAAATAGTTGCTGAATGGCACGGGAACAGACAGAGGCATGGGGAGTTAGTAGAGGGGTGGCCTTGGTGGAAAAGTAGAGATTTCCTGTCTTCCAACTCCCTTCTCCTCCCGGTTAGTCTTTTTTGGGAAAGGCAACAGAATGGGTGAGGAGGCCCTGGGCACTGTGGGTATCACCAAGCTACTCATGCATTCTCAGGAAGAAACAGAGCCTGCAGGCAAGCAGGACTGGCTGGAAATTGATCTCTCCCCAGTGCCTGGAGGCAGAGAAGGGGGAAGGCTGTGTAGCTGCTCTGGGATTGGCTGGGAGCAGCCCTGAGGCTTGAGGAGCTGGGACTCCCAGGGAACTGAGTTGGAAGTTTGTCTTCCTTGACCTGCTTAGTTAGGTGCAGAGATTGGGGTGGCACACACCCGGGCTGTGATCCAAAAGCAGGCTCATTCGAGATTCCCAGACACTTTGGAATTCAGGTGGGCTTCTCTCTGAGATGCAGGGGACTATACAGTGCTGGGAGTGTGTCCGGGAACAAAAAGCCTTCCTAACATGGAGAGGCAAGTGAGCCTTCACTAGACCTAGGGCCAGACTCTTGATGTGACCACACTGGGCAACTCTTCATGCACAGCAAGGCCAGCCCTGTTGGTTAGTCTTTACACTCAGGGCTAGGGATCTTTTGGCAAAGGCTTTCTACTCTTTAGACCACAGGAGGGCAAGAAGCTACTGAGTGATAGCCCCTAAGAGAACAGTCAGCTCTTCTAATAGGTCTACCCTGGCTGCTTAGACACCAGTGTGCCATCTCTCTTCCTATGTTTTCTTTTCTTTAAAAACCTTTTCTGTCGGCCAGGAGGTGGACGCGAACGCCTTTAATCCCAGCACTTGGGAGGCAGAGGCAGGCGGATTTCTGAGTTCGAGGCTAGCCTGGTCAACAGAGTGAGTTCCAGGACAGCCAGGGCTAAACAGAGAAACCTTGTCTCGGAAAAAAACAAACAAACAAACAAAAAAAAAACAAAACCTTTTTTGTCTAGGCAGTGGTGCCACACACCTTTAATCCCAGCACTCAGGAAGCAGAGGTAGGCGGATCTTTCTAAATTAGAGCCCAGCCTGGTCTACAGAGTGAGTTCCAGGACAGCCAGAGCTATACAGAGAAACCCTGTCTCAAAAAGCCAATAAATATAAACAAACAAGTAAACAAGTAAGTAGGTTTTAGGGTGTGTGTGGTCTATGCACAGGTGAGTTCCAGAGGTGGATGTTTAATGTCTTCCTCTGCCTCATTTCACGCTTTTTTTTTTTTTTTTTTTTTTTTTTTT
>NW_022196911.1:48503940-48509518 GCF_008632895.1 Mastomys coucha | reverse complement strand
GTAAAATGGCTGCCAAGACTCAATGTGAGTCTAATTAATCCTGGAGACCCATAGGAGAGAAAGAACCAATCCAACATTATCATTGGCATTGAGTCATGGGAGTCTGCTCTCTCTCTCTCTCTCTCTCTCTCTCTCTCTCTCTCTCTCTCTCTCTCTCTCTTTCTCTGTCTGTCTGTCTCCTACACACACAAATAAATAAGAAAAAAATAAATCATGAAAATTTATATTAACAAGTTCCTGTGTCAACAAAAAAATTTTCTTATTACAAGATAAAAATTGCCTAAAATGACTGGAGAGATGTGCTTGCCATGATAGATATGGTTGTACACACTTGAAAGTACCACCACTTAAAATCCCAGCACTTGGGGAGCAGGGGCAGGAGGATCTCTATGAATTTGAAGTCAGCCTGGTCCACATAGCAAGTTCCAGCCAAGGACTGTCTCAAAAATCAAATAAGCAAATGAACAAAAAGAGAACTTGCTGCTATTGCATAGGACTCAAATTTGGCTCTCCACCACCCACATCTATCAATCCCCATCTGACAAATATCTGTAAACTGAGTTCCAGGGGATCCCATGCCTTCTTCTGTCCTCCATGGGCCCCTGACATACATGTGTACACACGCATACATGAAGGCAAAACACACCCATATACATAAAAAAATTAAAATAAAAATAAATCTTAAAAACAACACAAAACAGCTTAAGAGACAAAAAGGTGACTCACTGGGCAGGGCTGTCCACTGTGCAGGCCTGACAACTTGAGTTTGATCTCCAGGATGCATATAAAAAGCCAGGTTCAGGGCTGGACAGATGATGGCTCAGCAGTTAAGAGCACTGACTGCTCTTACCATGGACTTAGCTTTGGTTCCCAGCACCCACGTGGCTCATAAACAACCATAACTCCAGTTTCAGATAATCCAACACCCCCTCTGGATGCTATTGTAGGTGCTTGGTCACATATACATAAAATAGACTAAGTGCTTTTTAAAAGTCAGATGCTGTAGTGCACATCAGTAATCTCAGCCTACCTACAGTGAGATGGGAGGCAGAAACAAGAGAGTCAGCGGGGGCTTGAGGACCATCTACCCTTACATACACTACATAGCAGCAAATGGTTTGAATATGCTTGGCTCAGGGAGTGGCACTATTAGAAGAGTAGGTGTGACCCTGCTGGAGTAGGTGTGACCCTGCTGGAGTAGGTGTGGCCCTGCTGGAGTAGGTGTGGCCCTGTTAGAGTAGGTGTGGCCCTGTTGGAGGAGGTGTGGCCCTGTTAGAGTAGGTGTGGCCCTGCTGGAGTAGATGTGGCCCTGCTGGAGTAGGTGTGGCCCTGTTAGAGTAGGTGTGGCCCTATTGGAGTAGGTGTGGCCCTCTTAGAGTAGGTGTGGCCCTGCTAGAATAGGTGTGGCCCTGCTGGGGTAGGTGTGTCACTGTGGGTGTGGGCTTTAAGACCTTCATCCTATCTGCCTGGAAGGTAGTATTCAGCTAGCAGACTTCATGTGAAGATGTAGAACTCTCAGCTCCTTCTGTACCATGCCTGCCTGGATGCTGCCATGTTCCTGCCTTGGTGATAATGGACTGAACCTCTGAACCTATAAGCCAGCCACAATTAAAGGTTGTCTTTGGGCTAGAGAGATGGCTCAGTGGTTAAGAGCACTGACTGCTCTTCCCAGAGGTCCTGAGTTCAAATCCCAGCAACCACATGGTGGCTCACAACCATCTGTAATGAGATCTGACACCCTCTTCTGAAAAAAGCTACAGTGTACTTACATATATATAATAGAAGAAGTAAATCTTTAAATGTTGTCCTTATAAGAGTTGCCTTGGTCATGGTGTCTGTTCACAATGCTAAAACCCTAGCTAAGACATTCACCCAGGTGGAAGGTGGCAATGAACTCCTAAAAATTCCCCTCTGATGTCCATAACACATGGTGACACCCATGCTCATACTAACACACACACATTAAATAAAGTCATTAATGAAAACACCAGTTTATAATGAGCCATTAAATGTGTGCATGTATCTGTTTTCTTATTGCCCCTAACTTATCTATGGGATGCTATTACATGGGGTTTCTGTCCATGCACAATTCCCATATTGTGCCCTTTGTAGAACTTGCTTGTGCCACCAGGGCCTTGAAGCCTCAGCACAAGCAACACAGAATTTTCATATTTGTCGTCAGAGCAGGGATTGCAGTAGAGTCTGCTAGAAAAATAGACTGGGATCCTGGAGATGGAGGAAGGTGCGTGTTACCTGAATAAGAGGGCTCAGGGTTCAGAACTAGGGATCCTGAGGGTGGGAACACAGGCCTGGATGATGAAGCTGGCATTGGAAGCTGGGGTGAGAGTGAGGGTGGACCCAGGCAAGCAACCTGACCTGGGACTTCAGTCAAGGTTTGTTGGGAAAGTTGATGAAGACTTTTCAGTGGACAAAACCACACCAAGGCAACACATGTAAGTCCAGGCTAGGGGACAGGAGAAGTCCAGGAGAAAAGACAAGCTCAAAGCTAATCGGGAATGAAAGTGTCCTCTCAAGGGCCACCTCCCATCTGTCTTCCTGTGAGGATCTGTGCAGGCCTCTCCTTGCCTCCAGCCTTCCCTCAGTACCTGGAGGGCTGTATCGGCACTCCCTGACTCTCCTAGAGTCAGAGGTTCAGGGTTCAATGTTCAGATCTTAAATCCTAGCATTTCAGACTCGGTCTGATGGGTCAGCTTTCAGATAAACTCCTCAGTTCTCTTTCCTAGTCTCCAAAGCTATGGGTGACATTGCGCCCCTTTGCGACATCTGTTTTACAGCATAGTGGCTGGTTATACAGTTTCTGCTGGCCTTGGGCAAACTCTGTGAGACCCAGCTTCCAGGGGGTGTAGAAAAAGCAGAGGGTGCATATGGTCACTACCATGGGCATAGCACATACCCAGTGCATCAAATTCTAAGAGAAGGCAAAAGCTAAGCCCTGGGGACCACAAGGGGCAGCAGAACCACACAGAGAGGTGAGGACAGGGGCGCTTGAGACACTAGAAGAGCGGGTGCCCTCTGATCAGCGCATTTCTAGGCCTTTACTGTGGGGTTCATGGTCCGGGAAGATCGGGCATTGGGAAGGACCCGAATTCTCCAGCCATCGAAGCTCAAGAAACAGAGGATCGTGAGGCGGGCGCCACCGTGTACATTGCGTCCCTGCAACAACTGGGCCACCTGGACAGCTCTGTCCTCTGCCAGGCCTGGCCGGATAACAAGCGCGCAGCCGGTCTGGACTCCAGGTCCAGACAGAATGACGGTCCGTCAGGCTGCTTCGCCGCCCCGACCCTCCAGTCCGTGTCTCCCTCCTGGGAAGCGGATGTGTGGACCACGCGCTGTGTGCCCCCCTCACCGGGTCCCGCTGCGTACCTGTGGCTCTAGCCTGAGACGCGCTCCCGGGCGCCGGCGATCCCTCAGTGACATCCGAGCCCAGGGCTCCAGCTCCCGACGCCACCTCCAGTCTCCGGCTGCCGCAGGGGAGGCGCCACCTCCGGCCGAGGAGGGGCTGGAGTCTCGAGTGGCGGCGGAGCTCCGAGAGCCGCGCCCCTTCCTCTTGTGATCCTGTACCGGGCTCCAGTCCCGGACGCTGGACCTCTAATCACTGCAGACAACTCGAGCCAGAGGGCGATCGAAATATTCCAAGCACTGCCGGATCCGCAGGCAAGAATTTAGAACCAACAGGCTCCTCGGTGCGGAGGTCATACCCGCCCGGAGGCGACAAAGGCTCACCTTCCTTTTTTTTAATTAATTATTTATTTTTTAATTTTTAAACCTTTAAAAGATTACATTTATTTATTTACTTAATTATTTAGTAAGTAAGTAATGGGGGAAGCTCCCTTGTGGAGGAGTCGGTTCTTTTCTTTCACGCTGTGGAGTACTGGGATCCAACTCAGGAAATCTGGTTTGGTGACATGAACCTTTATCTTCTGGACCATCTCTCCTGGCCGGTTCTCTTAAACTCCACGGAGAAAACAGATGTGCCTGGAGTTCCTGCCTCATGCTCTCCCTCTGAGTGCGATTCAGATTGCTAGCTACTTGATCAACTCGCTCTTCACACCCACATTTCCAAAACCATGCCACCTACTGGGTCGACTGGACTCCTTCCACCAGCTAAGCTCTCTGCTCTAGTCTCCTGTCTTTGTCTCCTCGTTTTCCACAGCTCCCTCCACCAGACCCAGACCAAGTGGAGCCCTGAACATGAACATATGTGCTCGCATCTGCTACTGGGAGGTTGGTCTTCGCCTTTTGGGACAACCCCACCTGCAAAGAATGCTCTGCCCGTGCTAGAGTAGTTGGCTAGAGATGGCCCAGTACTTTAGATCACATGTCAGAGAAACATAGTCTCAGAGGGGAAAAGTGTTTTGTCTTCACTGCCCCTATGCCGTCTATTGCCCAACTTCCCAAAGTCTGTAAGTACGCACTCATAGGAACTGAGAGACACAACTCCATCCGGGAGTCTAGGCTGCAGGTCCTGAGCCTAGAGAGCCTGGGGTCTCTATGTTCCTGGGTCTTCTAAGGATACAGGACACAGCCAAGGAGCCTGACTCCTAAGACACTCCCACCCCATTCCACATTTCTTCTGTGAAGAGGAAAAGCCGACCCCAGACCTAGCTGCTGGCCTGTCAATGCTAGTTCGATGTTGGTGATGCCAGGACTGACCTGACATTCACAGGAGGCCTCACGAACCACTGCACAAGGCACACGGGGATCATTCTGAACTGGTGAGCCAGGTCTGTCATCAGCTCAGACACAGGCAAAACATGAACACAGTCTACACTTTGAGAATGAGCAAATGATTCTGTCAGGGATATTGAATGACTGTTCTCAAGCTACTGTTTTTGCAACTAGTCTCTCTCTCTCTCTCTCTCTCTCTCTCTCTCTCTCTCTCTCTCTCTCTCTCTCTCTCTCTCTCTGTCTCTCTGTCTCTCTCCCTCTCCCTCTCAGCTCACTACCATCTGTAAGGCCAGCCTGGGCTATGTAAGTAGACTCTGTCTCATAAAAATGAGAATCTAGATGTCTCCCCTCTTCTGTGGCTCTGTGCTTTCTGAGACTCGGGAGAGTTCTTCTGCAGAGTCCCCTGTATGGACAGACTTACACAGGGTTGGAGTCACAGAGCTTGCTGACCATGAGGGTGATGGGTGGGTGATGGAGCAAGGGGTCAGTTGCCACTCAAACATGAGGAACTGAGCTTGGGTCTGCAACAGCTAAGTAAGAAGCTAGGTGCCACAGATCACGTTTGTTACCCAGTGCAGGGGACATTTGGGGTATGTGTATGTGACAAGGGGTATATGTAGGTGAACTTCTAGAGTCGACTTGCCAGCTAGTCTAGCCAAATTGATGACTTCTGTGTGAGACCTTGTCTCAAAAAATAAGTTATTGAAATCATAGAAAAATATTCCCAACAGTGATCTCTTGCCTTTACACACACATACACATACACACACACACACACACACACATACACACACACACACACACACACACGCACACATAGAGGTGCACATGCATACACCACACACTGAGAGAGTGAGGAGCAGGTGGCACTTGTCATCTGAGCTGAAAA
>NW_022196911.1:48500808-48503103 GCF_008632895.1 Mastomys coucha | reverse complement strand
ACCTACCAGAACCTCCAGACAAATTTCAAGTACTGAGCCACCACACCTAGCTGTTTACCATACATATACACATGCATGCCTGCCTGCATACATGCCTACATACATACATACATACATACATACATACATACATACATACACACAAATATATGGCTTTTGGTTGATTGGTTTTCAAGATAGGGTTTCTTTGTGTAGCCCTGGCTGTCCTGGAATTCACTATATAGACCAGGTTGGCCTTGAATTCACAGAGATTCCCAAGTGCTGGGATCAAAGGTGTATGGCACCACACTTGGCTCTGCTCTTTATACATTATTATCTATTTGAAAATGTGTTTGGGTGTGTGTGTGTGTGTGCATGTGGAGGTTAGAGATCAATCTTGGATGTTGTTCCTCAATAGCCACTTATTTTACTTTCTGAGACAAGGTCTCTGAGTCCTGGGCTCAATGACCAGGCCAGGCTGGTTGGCTAGAAAACCCCAGGAGTCTGCTGACCCCTGCATCTCCAGTGCTGGGATTGCCTGTGTGAGCCACCCTGTGAGCCACCCTGCCAAGCTTCCTATGTGGAAGCTGGGGATCACGTCCAAGTCTTCATACTTGCATGGCAAGCACTTTACCCAGTAAGCCTTCTGTTTGCTTTTGATTTACACATTCAATTTACTAGACTCGTCCAAAGATTGGGCTCTGGCCACAAGAAGGGAGCAGAGGGAGATTGGAGCTTGCCATTCCTTATGGAGTTCCCAGAAGCCAAGATCTAAGTGAGGCTGGGTGAAAGTTGGCAGTCCTGGCGTGTAAACAGCTCTTCCTTTCAGACCTAACTATTCCAAAGAAGGAATGATGGTGTGTGTGTGTGTGTGTGTGTGTGTGTGTGTGTGTGTGTGTGTGTGTGTGCTGGCATTTCTCCTGAATACATGGCTATCTTTTCTCCACAGATGTTGTTTGCTTTGATTAAAATAACCAACTTTCCTCTTCTATCCAGTCTCACAGTTCCAGGCCTGGGATCTTCCTATTCGGTCTTCATTTATACAATACCCATAGGTCTTTGCACTAAAGAAGATATATACAAGGTAAAAGTGGACACAGACCTCTGTCTTTGACCAGCTCCAGTGGGTCTCTTTTTTTTCTGGTCTATTGGCACCAAGATGAAATTCATATCTTCATCAGTTCATTTTGATTCTCAAAATTAGGACATAATTCAGGGGCTGAGGAACACAGTTCAGTTGATAGAGTGCTTGTCCAGAATGCATGAGGTTCTGGGTTCGATTCCCAACATTACATCAATTGGGCATAGTGGTGCACACACGTAATACAACATTCTGGCAATGGAGGCAGGAGGACTAGAAGTTCACAGTCATTCATAGAACATTTGAGGCTAGCCTAGGATACATGAGAGCCTGCTTCAAAGTAAGAAACAAAGCCAGGCGGTGGTAGCACCTTTAATCCTAACACTCATGAGGCAGATGCAGGAGGATATCTGTGAGTTCAAGGTCACCCTGGTCTACAGAGTAAGTTCCAGGCCTCTCAGATTATATGATGTAAGGTCTTGTCTCAATGCCACCCCTACCCCACCACTCCCCCTAAAAAGAAAAGAAACTAAGTCAAATCTGAATTGTATTGCAGCTGTATCCTGGGATCTCAGCTTCTCAACCTCAAATGGCTAAACCATTCATTTGTGTTTAGGCTTCACAGAGCTGAGGTTAAGCCCTCAAAGCCCCTCTGTTAAAAACCTTCTTCTGTTGCAGCTAAAGCTCCCAGACCTGTACCTGCTGAGGATTCAGCTGACCTGGAGTCTAAAGGGAACAACCATCCAGTTCTGGAGCTCTGGCTCAAGGCTGCACACGAGAACTGCATACTAGACTTGGCATAGAACTGGGTGACAGCACGCCCTGTGCACGTGGCATGAACTGTGATTGTTAGCTCTGGAAACAGCATACAGGCTCCTGGGTTCACCAAGGAAAACTTTCTGCTTCTAACGGTCTGAAGTTAGTCACACTTCGCTGTGAATCACAGGTGAGAAGACATTGATTTCCAAACATCCTCGTCCTCGTGGATTTTGTGTTGTTGTTGTTTTGGATAAGGTCTCTAAGACAGGATTTCTCTATGTAGCCTTGGTTCATTTGGAACTCTCTCTTAGACTAGACTGGCCTCAGAACTCACAGAGATCTGCCAGCCTTCTGCTTCTTGGGTGCTGGGATTAAAGTTATGAGCCAACATCACCTGGCTGGCCATCGATCCTTTCTTGTTAGCCCAGGGTAACTTTGAACTTCTTATCCTTCTGCCTCTGCCTCCCAAGTGCCAG
>NW_022196911.1:48499669-48500797 GCF_008632895.1 Mastomys coucha | reverse complement strand
CATGGTGCACAGACGTGCATTCAGGCAAAGCACCTGCACACATAAAATAAAAATAGTTAAATAAAAAAACACACACAAAACCATCGATGTGGTGCTCCTGCATTCTCTTCAGGCCGGGGCCTAAGCTGCACCAGGGGAGGGATGGATATTCATGGGGAATGGTCATTCACTGCGGAATAGTGGCCCCTCTTCTAGTTCTGTCAGTGGGCCCAGCGCCACTCCTCCCTGCCCATGCAGGTGGTGTGTGGAAGGCAAGGGTGTGGCTGTCCGGCCTGAATGCTGACTTGTGTGCAATTCTCCCTGTAGTTCGCAGGACTCTCGTGGTGTTTGCACATGCCCTGCTTTTGCTCATGGTGCTCCTGGAGTGGCTTTTGACCATCAAGGTGCCTGCTTCTGAGTTGGCCGAAGTTCTCCCTGTTTCCTGGTGTGCCTCCCGAGCTCCATCTGGCTGCATGTTTCCTTTCCAGTTTTGTCCTGTCTTGTCCATGAAGCCCGGAAAAAGGGAGGTCAAGAAGAAAGGGTGGTGTAGAGGAAAGACTTGCCTGTGTGCAAAAAAAGTGAAACCCTTACTGGTCGGGTGAGCGCCCATCCATTGCACTACTTGCTGCCTTCTCTTGTAGGCCTTGCATGTATGGTGGTGCTGAGCGGTCGGAGTTGGTCTTTTCTTTAATTCTTAAAGAAAAAAAAACCTCACTGCTCCTTATTATCTTAGGGAGCTTTGAGAGGCCTGGCTTGGGAGGGGGTGCAGGGAGGGCTACCCTTTGCAGGCTCCCTCTATCCTTGAAAGCTCAGAATACCCTGGAAGGGACCTTATTGGTGCTCCAGATCCCATTCCCTCCCTCCTGCGCGCACCCTGCATCTAGGACTTCTCATTTCATGCAGCTCTTGATTGCAGGGGCTTGTCGAGGTTGGGATCGCCCCACCCTCAGTGAGAAAGTTGCCTTCTCTAGCTATCTTTGGAAAAAGGTTGTGCTTATGATCTCCAGGAATTTCTCTTGGCTAACTGGCCAGTGAGTTCCAAGAATCCCCTGTCTCTTCTCCTCCCTCCGTACCCAGCAATAGCACCCTACTCTTTACTTGGGTGCTGGAGATTCAAGGTTAGGTCCACATTCTCACACAGCAGGTGAA
>NW_022196911.1:48499363-48499549 GCF_008632895.1 Mastomys coucha | reverse complement strand
GATTATAGGGTAGCATACATCATTCATGCCTGGCCATGTTGGCATGCCAACAAAGTAGAGTGATGAAGACCAGAGGCTTTGAGGCTGGATATGAGACTCAGTGGGTAAAATGGCTGCTAAGACTCAATGTGAGTCTAATCCTGGAGACCCATCCCAGAGAAAGAACCAATCCAACATTATCATTGG
>NW_022196911.1:48494812-48496409 GCF_008632895.1 Mastomys coucha | reverse complement strand
AGCAATTGACTCCAGCTTCCCAGACAGTGGGGCAGTGATGGAGCCCCAGACAAATTCATTGCTCAGCTCGGATTCCTCATGATAGAGTAGGGCAAACAGGTGTTTTGTCTACAGTGTCCCAGGGCCAGGAAAGCCAGAGCCACAGAAAAGCACACAAAAACTAAATGCAGGTAACTGTTTTACCCAGAGATCCCAGCATTCCTGAGCTCCACTTCCTCATTCATAAAACACAGAGCATGCTCCATAATTGCCGGGCAAAGGTAGACGGGGATGTGGGCCCAGGTCTCCAGTTCTACATTTATATCAGTAATGCTGTGTTATTTTTACCACTACACAGACTGACATCAGATCCAGTGCAATGTCCTTGCTAAGTGTCAGTTTACACAAGAGGGTCACCTGTGAACATTGCTCATACTTTGAAGCTCCTCGCCCAGAAAAAAAATTACATTTTTTTATGTATCTGAGTACTTTGCCTGTAAGTATGTGTTGTGTGTGTACATATATATATATATATATATATATATATATGTGTGTGTGTGTGTGTGTGTGTGTGTGTGTGTGTGTTCCTGTGTGTGTGTTTGTGTGTGTGTGTGTAATGTGTGTATGTATGTGATGGGTGTATGTGTGTGGACATATATATGTGTGTGTGAGATATGTGTGTATGTGCTTGTGTTTGTGTGTGTATATGTGTGTGTGTGATGTGTGTGTATGTGCTTGTGTTTGTGTGTGTATATGTGTGTGATGTGTGTGTGTGTGTGATGTACATGTGTGTGAGATGTGTGTGTGTATGTGTGTGTGTTTGTGAGTGTGTGTATGTACTGCATACATACCTGGCTAGTGTGGAGTTGAGAAGCTGCTGAATCACATAGAACTAGATGCACTTGGTAGTGAGCCACCATGTGGAAGTTGAGAACCTCTGCAACAGCAGCCAGTGCTCTTACCCTGAGCTTTCTCTCCTGTCCTGGGTTTCTTCCTTCCTTCCTTCCTTCCTTCCTTCCTTCCTTCCTTCCTTTCTTTCTTTCTTTCTTTCTTTCTTTCTTTCTTTCTCTCTTTTTTTTCCTTCCTTCGTTCGTTCCTTCCTCCCTTTCTTTCTTTCTTTCTTTCCTTCTTTCTTTTCAGACAAGAGAGTAAATGCTGCACACACAAGGGGGTTGGGGGCAGGCAACTCGAGGGGACCATCCAGGAGAAACTCCTCCAGATCATAAGCACACCCTTTTTCCAAAGATAGCTAGAGAAGGCAGCTTTCTCACTGAGGGCTGGAAGATCCCAACCCTGACAAGCCCCTGCAACCAAGAGCTGCATGAAATGAGAAGACCTAGATGCAGGGTGCCTGAGGGTGGGCGGGGGGGTGGGGTGATCTGAAGCACCAGTAAGGTCCTTTCCAGGGTATTCTGAGCATTCATGGATGGAGGGAGCCTGCAACAGGTCACCCCTCCCTGCCAAGCCAGGCTTCTCAAAGCTCCCTAAGAAAAAAAGGAGCAGTGAGTTTTTTTTTTTTTCTTTAAACATTAAATAAAAGACCAGCTGCTACAGCTCAGCACCACCATACAGGCAAGGCCTATGGGAGAAGGCAGCAAGTAGTGCAATGGATGGGCGC
>NW_022196911.1:48493474-48494801 GCF_008632895.1 Mastomys coucha | reverse complement strand
CGAGCAGCCATGGAGCACTCTGGGTCCAGCAAGGTGACAGGCACAGACAAGGCGGGACCCAAACCTCAGCTGGCAGTCACCATGGGCTTCACTGGATTTGGGAAGAAAGCTCGAACATTTGACTTGGAGGCCATGTTTGAGCAAACTCGAAGGACAGCTGTGGAAAGGAGCCGGAAAACTCTGGAGGCAAGAGAAAAAGAGGAAGAAATGAACAGAGACAAAGAATTAAGAAAACAAATTGAACATACTGAACTGGCACCATCAAGCTCAAGGGCCATCAGATATCCCTCAAAATCATCATCCAGGGACACAAGCAGTAGTGACAGTGACAACAGTTCTGAATGTTCTGACTATGAGCTAATCAGCCCTCCTTTACCCCCTAAAATGGTAGGAAAACAAGTTAATACTGTGGACGAAAATATCCACCTTGGGCCTTTACCTCCACCTCTGTGTGAAGAAGGAGAGGAGGATGATGATGACGAGTTAGAGGATGAAGGAAAAGAGGATAACCCTGTCCAAAGGATAAAACTACATTTTTACAAACAAACAAACAAACAAAACCAGTTTATTCCTCCATTAAGTGAAACCACAGCACTCTGAAGTGCTCACAGCTACATTTCTACTCAAGATTTATGCTAATAAATTTGTCCTTTGAAAACCACACAGGCTCATTCGGGTCTCCATCCTGTTAGAAAACACTTTAAAGGACAATCAACATTCCTGGCATAACCAGGCTTAGAAATGGTACCTGTGCTTGTTGAATGAGTGTGTGGGGAACATATCGCCATGAGAAGAGCATCATTCTCTGACTTCACAGTAACAACATCGTTTTGGCCTCGAAGATGCTAAGATCAGCATATGAGCACCTGCAAGCATGTATCACAGGGAAAGTGTGTGTCTGTGTGTGTGTGTGTGTGTGTGTGTGTGTGTGTAACACCATATAGACAGTTTCAGGCAAAAAGGAGAAATAATTGAATCAAATAAATGAATTATTTAACTGGCAAGCCGATATCAAGGCCATGCATGATAGTGAATGGGAGGGGCAGAAGTCATAGGTCATAACACAGAGAATATCAACAGCAGTACTCTGTCCACTGACAACCATTACTAACAAGCTCTCTACCCTGGCACCAGCCACTCATCCCTCAAGGGGGAACATTCTTTTTAGTGAAAAAATTATGAATATATTTATATATGATAAGTGTATTATCATTATTACTATTGTATTATTACCATTACTAAGCCTGGCTTGCAAGAACTTTTTTTTTTAAGATTTATTTATTCATTTAATGTTATAAGTACAGTGTTGCTGTCTTCAGACCCACCA
>NW_022196911.1:48491694-48492446 GCF_008632895.1 Mastomys coucha | reverse complement strand
GTCACCTGTATGTGCCTGGAGCTCATGAAAGCCAATAGAGTGCATCAGATCTCTGGAACTGTGAGGGACCTTGTGGGTGTATGGCATTGAGCCCAGGTCCTCTGGAAAAGCAGCCAGTGCTCTCAATTTTTGTGCCATCCTTCCAGCCCTTGGCACAAACTTTCAACACAACTATTGACAATGGATTGGCTATTTACTTCCAGTCCTTCAACTGGAGTTTTTTTTTTGTTTGTTTGTTTTGGTTTGGTTTTCGTTTTTTTTTTTCAAGACAGGATTTCTCTGTGTAGCCCTTGCTGTCCCGGAACTCACTCTGTAGACCAGGCTGGCCTGGAACACAGAAATCTGCCTGACTCTACCTCCCAAGTGCTGGGATTAAAGGTGTGCACCCCACTGCTCTGCTCACTTGGAGTTTTGTTTGTTTGAATCCTTTTTCTTGGAGCATATGTACGTGGTGTGTATGTGTGATTGTGCACGTGTGGTCTGAGCCCAGATGTCCTCAAGCATTCTCTACATTATTTTTAAAGATGTATTTACTTCATCACATGTGTATGGGTCCTTTGCCTACATGAACATATGTGCACTATATGCATGGCTATTGCCTACCAGAGTCAGAAGAGAGACTAGACCCCCTGGACCTGTCGTTTCAGGTTGCTGAGAACACCATGTGGGTGGTGGGGACCAAATCCGAAGGCTCTGGAAGAGCAGCACATGCTCTAAGCACTGAGTCATCCCCAGAGTCCACTTTACGTTTC
>NW_022196911.1:48491434-48491683 GCF_008632895.1 Mastomys coucha | reverse complement strand
GGGCTGAGCCCAGATGTCCTCAAGCATTCTCTACATTATTTTTTAAGATGTATTTACTTCATCATTTGTGTATTGGTCCTTTGTCTACATGAACATATGTGCACTATATGCACGGCTATTGCCTATCAGAGTCAGAAGAGAGACTAGACCCCCTGGACCTGTAGTTTTAGGTTGCTGAGAGCACCATGTGGGTGGTGGGGACCAAACCCGAAGGCTCTGGAAGAGCAGCACATGCTCTAAGCACTGAGT
>NW_022196911.1:48489432-48490660 GCF_008632895.1 Mastomys coucha | reverse complement strand
AGGGAAGTCATATGAAAAAGGGATAGTGTATAGTCTAATGAAATATAACAAAGCTGTAACTGTATATTCAAATTCATAGGCACATTTGAAAAAGTAAAGAGCCCAGTAGTGGTAACACATGTCTTTAATCCCAGCATTGGGAGGCAGAGGAAGGTGGATCTCTATGAATTCAAGGCCTATAGAGTGACAGACAGACAAAGGGATTCACATAGCTATAGTTGTAATTCTATTTTTTTTTTCTTTTTCGAAACAGGGTTTCTCTTTGTTGTCCTGACTGTCCTGGTACTCACTCTGTAGACCAGGCTGGCCTGGAACTCAGAAACCCTCCTGCCTCTGCCTCACAAGTGCTGAGATTAAAGGCAGGCACTACCACCACCCACTGTAATTCTATTTTTAAAACATTCTTGCCGGATGGTGGTGGAGCATGCCTTTAATCCCAAAACTTGGGAGGCAGAGGCAGGTGGATTTCTGAGATCAAGGCCAGCCTGATCTATGGAGTGAGTTCTAGGACAGCCAGGGCTCCACAGAGAAACCCTGTCTCGAAAAAAAATCAAACCAAACCAAACCAAACCAAACATTCTTTTGAGATTTATTTATATCTTATGTATATGAATATTTTACCTGCATGTATATTGATGTACCATGTGTCCAGAATAGGGCACTGGATGTCCTGGAACTGGAAGTACAGATGGTTTGGGAATAGAACCTGGGTTCTCTGAAGAACAGTCAGGCCTCTTACCTGCTGAGCCATCTCTGCAGCCCAGTAACAATCCTAGTTTCCTATAAATTACTGCTCATCTCTTACCATGCCACTGGCCACTGTCTCTCATTTGCTTTTATTTGTTTATTCTTTTGTTTTGATTTCCTTACTTTATTTTATGTATGTGAGTACACTGTAGCTGTACAGATGTTTGTGGGCCTTCATGTGGTTGTTGGGCATTGATTTTTTAGGACCTCTGCTTGCTCCCGTTAGCCCTACTCATTCTGGTCACTCCCATTCACTCTGGTCTGCTCACTCTGGCCCAAAGATTTATTTATTTTTATAATTAAGTACACTGTAGTTGTCATCATACACACCAATAGAGGGCATTAGATCTCATTCTGGATGTTTGTGTGCCACCATGTGGTTGCTGGGATTTGAACTCAGGACCTTTGGTAGAACAGTCAGTGCTCTTACCTGCTGAGCCATCTGGCCAACCCTTGTTTATTGTTTTGATACAGGGTTTCT
>NW_022196911.1:48488880-48489086 GCF_008632895.1 Mastomys coucha | reverse complement strand
AACAAACTGCTAAACCTGCCTCTAGTTTTTGTTTCTCTCTTTTCCTCTTTTCATTTTTGTGTGCTTGCGTTCTTGCATGTGTACATGTGTGTGTGTATGTGTGATCTGCACGATTGTTTTTTTTTTACATGTGTGTGGACATATGTGTCAGAGTATATGGTCTGGTGCATGTGCAGGCCTTAGGTTGATGTTAAGATCCACCCTCA
>NW_022196911.1:48481776-48488094 GCF_008632895.1 Mastomys coucha | reverse complement strand
AATAAATAAATCTTTAAAAAAAAAAAAAGAACATCATCTCACAGGTACTATTCACACATTCAAGTTGGCTTTGCTTTTTATTTCCCAAGGTGGGGATGTGTTTGGTTTGGTTTGTTGGTTTTTCTCAAGATAAGGTGTCCCGCAGCAATAACGACAAAACACTGAGGCTCCTTCTCACGCGGTTTACTCAGGAATTTCTTTTTGTTACAGCTCTTTTAGGTTTCTTGGTGTTACAGCTCTTTCTGGCTTCTAGGTGTTACAGCTCTTCTTGCTTCTGTGGAATGGCCCCAACTGCCCAGCGAACTCTGCTTTTATACCTGAGCCCGAGCTCTCGTGGCCCTCCTGGAACAAACTAGTACCCCCCATCCACAAACTTCAGTTGTGGTGGAAAATCTGCTGTCTGCTGGGACAATTTGATGCATTTTGTATCATCTGATCTGTTAAAGCTCATTAGGAAGCACAGGTTACCTTCTAAGCTGACATTTCTATTACCCTCTATAGCGCTCATCTGATTATCAAAGGGAAGGTAGGGTGAGCCTAAACTCCTATTGCTACTAAATAAACGTGGAAACACGGTTGCATCATGTATGACCGGCGTCGGCTTCAGGAACACCGACAGGATTCCCCATCTTGGTTCAGTCCTTCCTGGCGTCATCATTGCCACCATCACCAGGATCCTCAGTGCAACGCGTACTGGACACATTGGTGAATTTCCCATATTTTCACTTATCTATAAGGGGATGTTATAAGACTATGGGGCAACAGATGGATTTATGTGTGTCTGCTTCCAACTTACAGTTTTGAGGCTGCGTGATAGGCAGAAACACAGACCACAGATCAAGAAGAAGGCAACAAAAACAACCGCAATGACCACGGGATTGACCGGTGAAAAAAGGAAAAGCATGCCCTCCCTATCTCTGGTCTACTGGGCGTATTCAGAAAAACTCACCGGCACCGCAGTTCCTCAGCCAAAGAGGTCTGAGTCTAAGGAACTGTGGGCCTTGGCTCCCCGCACTTTCACTTTCCCTTGTCAATGTGCTGCTCTAAAAGCAGACCTTGCAGTCCCAAACCAGGAGCTTTCCTGATGGCTCAACTTACCCTGCTCTAAAGGCAGACTTTACAGAACCTGACCGGGAGCTTTCTTGAAGGCTCAACTTACTGAGCTCTAGCCGATCGATCGCCCTGTCCGTCGAGAGTTCTGGAGTCTCCTACGGGTCACTTTGACACGAAGCTCCCCGTACGGGCCACCACTTGTCCCACGCTTTGCTGGTCAGCAGCAATAACGACAGAACACAGAGACTCCTTCTCACGCGGTTTACTCAGGAATTCCTTTTTGTTACAGCTCTTTTAGGTTTCTTGGTGTTACAGCTCTTTCTGGTTTCCAAGTGTTACAGCTCTTTCTGGCTTCTAGGTGTTACAGCTCTTCTTGCTTCTGTGGAATGGCCCCAACTGCCCAGCGAACCCTGCTTTTATACCCGAGCCCGAGCTCTTGTGGCCCTCCTGGATTGGTCCCTCGGTAATTGCCTCATTAGCATGCACCTGCTCGGGTTTGGCGCATGCGCAGTGGAACCATTAACCACTACGGTGTATCAGGAATTGGTGCCATCTTGGATTTTATGGTCCAAGCGGCTGCCTTCAATAAGGTTTCTCAGTGTACACCTGGGTGTCCTGGAACTTGCTCTGTAGATCAGGTTGGCCTCAAATTCAGAGATCCACCTGCCTCTGCCTCCCAAGTGCTGGGATTAAAGGCATGCACCATCATAGCTAGCTCAAGTTTTTATTTTTAAAAATTTAATTTTAATGTGGTTGAAAATTATATATGCACTTGGGGGTTGCTATTTTATTGTTTTTACACTTATTTATTTGTGTGTGTTTGTGTGCCGTGGCACATGTGTGGCTGTCATAGGGACCTGAATGAGTCACTTCTGTCCTACTGTATCGGTTCTAGAGATTTGAACTCAAGTTTGTGGGGTTTAGTGGTAGACTCTTTGATACACTGAGCTCCTTCACCAGTCCTGCTAGGTGGTGTTTTATGAATGGACATGTCAGCTGCCTTTTCTGTCCAGTGGAAATAAGGAGGCAACAATGAGCTCTTCTCCATGCAGTTTAATCAGCAACCTTCATTTTTACTTCTTCTCTAGCTAGTTTCTTTTATATTCTTCTATATCTTCTTACATCTTACTAGTTACATCTTTCTACTTTCTTCTTACTTACTCCTATTTCCTCCATCTTACTACATACATCTTACTTCTATTCTTATCCTTACACCTTACTTCTATCTTTACATCTTACTTACTACTATTCCTACATACATCTTACTTCTATATCTACATACTTACTCCTATCTATACATACTTACTCACTATTCTTCCAGCCCCCAGCCCTCGTGGGTTAAATACTTTCCCTGGTCCCAATCAGCATTGGCTACGTGGCAAAGCATAATAGGCTACGAGAAATCATGCCAGCTTGCATCAGAAACTAGAGGCACTCAGCTTTTCCAACTAAGGGCTTGTTTATCAATGCTCTCTGATCTGGCCTGAGACCAGGTGTTCAATATATATGAATAGGGTGGCAGCTGCGGCTCCCCACATGGACTGAATAATGTTCAGATCAGGTGATGCATACAGCATTGTTTTAAAAATCATCATCTCTTATGGTGAGGAAGTTAGAAAGATAAGATCAGAGATAAAAGGCACAAAGTTTAAAGGTAAAGTCGTGTATATAAGCAAAGATAGTGAACCATTTGGTAAATTCCTGCAAAGAGTATAAACCTCTATTCATGTCAAGATCAAAAGGTCCAAGGTGATGCAACTTTTTGCCTAGGCTAACTGGACTCATGGGGTCGGTAACTATGAGAATAATAAGATGAGACACCTGTGCTGGAGATGGAAACTGGTGCTTTGTGCATGCTAGGGGGCACTTTGCCCACTGCAGCACACCCCAGCCTCCAAGTAGGTTGTAATCTGGACAATGTCATTCCAGCAATGTCAGGCTCCTGGTCACCCTGCATGTTACAGCTGTGTGCACAAGACAACCTTGGCTGCCATTTCTTAGGTGCAACCCATCTTCCTTTGGTTTTGTTGTTGTTGTTTCCTTTCATTTATGTATATGAGTACACTGTAGCTGTCTTCAGACACAGCAGAAGAGGGAGTTGGATCCCATTACAGAGGTTGTGAGACACCATGTGGTGGCTGGGAATTGAACTCAGGACCTGTGAAGAAAAGTTGGTGCTCTTGACCGGTGAGCCATCTCTCCTGCTCTTTTGTTTTTATTTTTATTTTAGACAGTTTCTCTGTGTAGCCCTAGCTGTCGTAGAATTCACTCTGTAGACCTAACTGGCCTTGAGCTCACAGGGATCTGTGTGCCTCTGCCTCCTGAGTGCCAGGATCAAGATTCCTGCTTTCAAGACAAATGTTTCACTAACCGAGCATTCCCCTGGTCCACTGCTCAACTTTCTGTGCAGGATGTTATCAAAGGAACTGCACCAAGGTTTCTACAGCGACTTCTGCATTATCTGTTTTTTGAGATAGAGTCTCAGAGATCTGTCTACCTCTACCTCCATAGCACTGGGACCCAAGGCTTGCACTGTCACACTTGGCTTTCTATTATCTCTTGAAATTACCTATAAACATGCATTATCTCTCTTTTTTCTTTTTTTCTTTTTTGTGGTGTTTTTCGAGACAGGGTTTCTCTGTGTGGCCCTGGCTGTCCAGAAAATCACTCTGTATACCAGGCTGGTCTCAAACTCAGAAATGTGCCTGCCTCTGCCTCCCAAGTGCTGGGATTAAAGGCATGTGCCACCCCTGCCTGGCCATCATGCATTATCTTAAAGTTTAGATTTTAGACAGTCAAATCCAGAATGAGATCCGTCAGTCTTCTTTCTGCTCACATGGGATCATCCTGAAGCAAATTTCTCTGCAGAAGGGACTTGCATGTCCAAGGCAGGTGACGTGGTTTGATTGGTGCCGAGGACATTGGACTCTGTTCTTCATCTGGCATGGTGCCTGGCCTGTAGTCAGTGTTCAGTAAATATTAATTTGGTGAGCTCTTTTTTTTTTTTTTTTCTGAGAACCAAGATGCCAGCCAGGCACAGGCTGTAAAGGACTTGTAACACTTCCTGACACAGGGTTGGAAATGGGGAGAACCAGCACCAAAGGGACAAAGGGATTGATAAGCAGCTAAGTGATTAACAAAGCCCTCATTCTTAAAGCAACAGAGCCTTAAAACCTCATGTCTGCTTTATTGAAATCTTTTCAAAAAAATTGCATTGAGTAAGACAAAAAAATTACTATGCCAGGCCGTTCATAAAAATCTTGCTCTGTTAGTGGCTGGAGAGATGGTTCAGTAGTTAAGAGCACTGGCTGCTCTTCCAGAGGACCTAAGTTTAAACTCCCAGCACCCACATGGTACCTCACAACCGTCTGTATGTAACTCTAGGTTCCCACACCCTCTTCTGACCTCTGTAGGCATTGGAAATACACGGTGCAGAGACATCCATGCAGGTCAAACTTCTGTACCACAGAAAATTTAAATCTTGCTCTTCTGATAGACACTGAAATGGCCCCGGTCTTAACAAGACAAGGTTCTTGCCAAAAATTGATGAATGCAGTTAAGTAATCCCTCTTCCTTAAAAGTATTTATTTTTATTTTTGCATATGTTTGTACCTCTCTGTGGGAGTGTCTGTATCTATGAGTGTCTTCAGAGGCCAGAGGAAGGCTTTAGATCTCCCGGAGCTGGAGTACCAGGCAATTGTAAACCACCTAATATGATGCTATGAACCAAATTCAAGTCCTCTGAAAGAGCAGCAGGTGCTCCTAACTGCTGAGCTGGCACTACAACTACCCCCTTTTTTCTTTTAATTAAAATTAAGATTTAATTATTTAGTTAATTAGTTATGAATTTATGTGAGTACACTGTCACTGTCTTCAGAAACACCAGAAAAAGACATTGGATCCTATTACAGATGGTTGTGAGCCTCCATATGGTTGCTGGGAATTCAACTCAGAACCCCTGGAAGAGCAGTCAGTGCTCTTAATTGATGAGCCATCATCTCTCCAGCCCCCTACTCCCCTTTTTAAAATATCAGGTCTCCTACATTCCCAGGCTGGTCCTGAAATCACCATGTAGTCAAAGATGACCACGTACTCCTGATCTTTTGCCTGCATCTCCCAAGTGCTGAGATTACAGGCATGGACCATCACATGTAGTTTATGTGGTGCAGAGAATGGCCCCCAAGGCCTTGCCCATGCTGGGTCAGAACACTATTATCCTCTGTATCCACAGTCTAGCTCTCTTCAGTTCAATGACCTCTAGTCAGTAAGGTAGCAAAGTTGGCATCATTAAGGCTTGGGTGGGCAACTGCAATCCCAGCGGAAACCAGAGGCAACAGAGCACTGGAAGTTAGAGGCCAGCCTGAGCTACATAGTGAGTTCCAGGATAGGCTGAACTTTATAGTAAGACTGATCCCAAAAACAAACAAACAAAAGAAAACAAAACAGAACAAAATGGGAGTTGGGAAGATGGCCTGGCCAGTAAAGAAGTTGATTTGTAAGCTGAGGACCTTAACCATCCTGTGTGGAGAACCAGGCGTGGTGCCATACACCTGTGATCCCAGCTGTGGAGCAAGGGTGAGACAGGGGATCCCTGGAGCTCCTGGGCAGCCAGTGCAGCTGAATGTGAAGCTCCAGGCTCAGTGGCAGACCTTCTTCCTACTTCAGGAGGACTGAAGACACCCGGCATAGGCCTCTGGCCTCCACACACACAAATTCCCAAAAAGAAAATTAGTGTCAGTTTTTTCCTCTTTACAATTTCACAGATGGAAGAATTGTTTTCACGAAGGGTCTTAGCAAACTTAGTGTGGGATTCTCTTCTTTCCTTAAGTTAGGTCTTGGGTTCTATAAAAGAGCAGGCTGAGCAAGCCAGGAGAAGCAAGCCAGTAAAGAATATCCCTCCATGGCATCTGCATCAGCTCATGCTTCCTGACCTGCTTGAGTTCCAGTCCTGACTTCCTCTGGTGATGAACAGCCATGTGGAAGTGTAAGCGGAATAAACCCTTTCCTCCCCAACTTGCTTCTTGGTCATGATGTTTGTGCAGGAATAGAAACCCTGACTAAAACAGGTTCTCTTGGGCGTGCCCTACCAGAAGACATGGACTCTTTTACCACAAGGTCACACACACAGGTCACAATGGAGGAGGAAGCAGCTGGGTTGTTCAGAGTATATAACAAGACTGACTTGAGTAAGTGTTCTATGGCAGTCACCAGGTCCAGGTTTAACAGCAGGTCCACCATAGGCAGGGGTTCTGAGAAGAGAAGCCA
>NW_022196911.1:48471997-48480881 GCF_008632895.1 Mastomys coucha | reverse complement strand
CTGGTTTCAGACCCAGCAGCTTGCTCCAAACACAGACAGCCGAGGAGAGGACCTCCCTGTGACTGCATTCCTACAGACACAGCCAGGAGACCACAGAAAGCAACACCGGCTAAGCCTGGAAGACATTCTAGCCTTGGATGAACCTAGTCGATTGAGAACATTGCCTGAGTGGTAATCACACACTCTGATGTTGAAAACACACAGAGGCTATAAGGCTGCTACAGTAATATGGGTTGGGTGTGGAGAGGTGGGCTTTAAACATCCACAACTTCCCTGGACAGTTATGATGGTTTGCATGATTTGGTGGCCAGTGTATGTGTGTGTCTGGGTTGTCAGTGTTGGGTCAAACGGGTACTCTTTCCGTGAAGCACAAATGGAGGTCAAAGACAGCTTGTAGGAACTGGTTCTGTCAGGTTTGGTGGGAAAAGCTTTCATTCACAGAGTTATCTCCAAAGCCCTGAGAATTTTGTTTGCTTGTTTTAGTTTTTAAAGCATAACTTCTTTTTTACTAAACAGGTCCCCATTGTTGGCTAATGCTTGGAGGTTTGGAAATTTGTTTGCTCATTTATTGATGAGAGAGGGCCTCACTGTGTAGCCCTAGCTCTCCTGGAACTCACTCTGGAGAGCCAGCTGACTCTGAACTCAAAGAGACTAGCCTGCCCCTGCCTCCTAAAGGTTGGAATTAAAGTCATGTGTCAGCAGTGATCCCACATGAGTTTTGTTTTGTCTTGTTGGTACTGGAGGTCAAACTCCAGGCACCTGGTATACCACAGCTCAGTTTCGTTTTGTTTGTTTGTTTGTTTAAAAGTAGATATGCAGATAGAGACTGAAATTTTCCTCTTCCAGAAAAAGAAACAAGGGGAAATGCCCCACATCACCCACCCTGGAACAAACACAGGTTTTTTAGGCACCATGCTAGGCCAAAGCTTGGTAGAATAAAAGAAATGCCAGCAGACTGGAGCCAGTGGGCCTGGAGAAAGCAGGGCAGGCAGAGGGCCAGAGTTCAATTATCAGCAGCCACACACATGATAGCTCCCAGCCATCTGCACAACTACAGTGTCCTCAAACACATAAAATATATAAAAAAATAAATCTAAAAAAAGAGAGAGAGAGATAGATGCTCACTACCTTCAGAACTTTCTTTGGCCTGTCAAGACATTAGTCCCCTTTAGCCTTAACAGATTTAGCTGGTATGGTGCTGTGTGCCTATAATCCCAGCACTCCAGTGACCTAAGGAGGAGAGCCACTGAAAGTATTAGACTGTATATATATATATATATATATATATATATATATATATATATATATACATACAATTTAAAAAGGAAACTGGAACAAGATAAAATCTATCATATTAGTTTCTTAACTAAAGATGGTGTAGGAAAGCTGGGCAGTAGTGGTGCAAGCCTTTAATCCCAGCACTTGGGAGGCAGAGGCAGGCAGATTTCTGAGTTCGAGGTTAGCATGGTCTACAGAGCAAGTTCCAGGACAGTTAGGGCTACACACGAAAACCCTGTCTCAAAAAACAAAAGAAAACAAACAAAACAAATCAGTACCTCTAAGTCTCTTTCCTAATGAAAACCCCACAAACACCCCTCGGTCCGAATCAGAGCAGTCACCACCGGCTTCCCTTAGCAGAGCAGGTCTGAGCACACCTGGAATGAAGTCCTGCATGGAGTGGGGAAAGTGGCAAAGTACAATCCATCAGAGACAAAATAAACCACAAATAACCCAAAATGTCCTTGTTTTCTTTCTATCAGGGTACAAGCTTGAAAGAGATACAGATGCAAACACTTTACAATTATCAGTCCAGGTCCAGTGCGAGGTTCAGAGAGCAAAGACCTTGCTGTGCAAAGTGGAAGAACCAAGTTCAATTTCCAGGACCCACATGAAAGAGGAAAGCAAAAACCAAGTCTAAAGATTGCCCTCTGATCTCCACATGTGCACTCTGGCAGCCTTGTGCCCTACACACATACACACACACACACACACACACACACACACACACACACACACACTCACACAAATACATTACAACAAAAATCTTTAATACACAT
Organism: Mastomys coucha; assembly: GCF_008632895.1. Classification (NCBI taxonomy): domain Eukaryota; kingdom Metazoa; phylum Chordata; class Mammalia; order Rodentia; family Muridae; genus Mastomys; species Mastomys coucha. The sequence continues at coordinate 48,478,824 of NW_022196911.1, read as the reverse complement.
ACCTGTAATTGAAAGATGGAGGTAGAAGGATCAGGAGTTTAAGACAACCTGGGGCTACTTAGAGTGTTTGTGACTAATCTGAACTACATGAGACCCTACTTCAAACAACGAAAAAACAAGCAAAACCATCAACAACAACAACGACAATACAAACAACAACAAAAACAACAACAACAACAACAACAAAACCCTACCCAAAGTAAAACCAAAGTTTAGGGCTATAAAAATATACATTATAAAGCCAGGCAGTTGTGGCACATTCCTTTAATCCTAGCCCTAGGGAGGCAGAGGCAGGTGAATTTCTGAGTTCGAGGACAGCCTAGTCTACAGAGTGATTTCTAGGACACCCAGTGCTATACAGAGAAACCCTAACAAAACAAAAACACAATAGTATACATTATACCTATGTATAAAATTCTGAAAGAACAAAACTAAGTATTTTTAAAAAAATTGAACATTGGGGTCTAGAGAGATGACTCAGGGGTTAAGAGCACTGGCTGCTCTTTGAGAGGACTGGGGGTCAATTCCCAATATCCATGTGGAACCTCACAAGTGTCTGTAACTGCAGTTCCAGGAGAGCAGACACCCTCACAGACACACACTATTCAGGCAGAACACCAACACACATTTTAAAAACTGAACATTGAAGCAAGGTGTGGTGGCACACTCTTTTGATCTTAGCACTTGGGAGGCGAAGCAGGGGTAGAGGCAGGCACATTTCTGTGAGTTGGAGGCCAGCCTGGTCTACACAGCGAAGTCTAGAACAGTCAGGGCTACATTGTGAGACCCTCTCTCAAAATTTAACAAAAAACTCTGAACATAGATTTTCATGGAAAATACAGAAAGTCAATTTCCTTCAAATGGATGAGACACAGGCTATATTATTTTATGTGACTCAGCTGATTGGTGTAAGCTGGCCATGGGCAGAATTAACACTGTGGTCATCCAAGTCACACTTAGTGGGCACTGCCCATCCATCCTAACAAGAGTCCCATGACTCTCTTCCAAGCATTCAGCACCTAAGTTCACCTTCTGTACTGGCTACTCCTGCTTATCAACTTAACTAGATCTGGAATGAACTACAATCCTGAATTGGAAGGCAGTTAATTGCGGCCCTTATTCTGGAAGCTAAGATACTCAAGTTCCTGACCTGATTCGTGGCATGGAGATCTTGAAGCATAGTGGCTATGAATCCCAGAAGAATAAGACAGGATGATCTCAGAGTTCAAGGTAATCTGGGATTAAAGGTGTGGTAGCGCACACCTTTAATCTGGGTCACACCTTTTTCTGGAGACCTATATAAGGACACTGGAAGAAGGAAGGCTCTCACTCACCTTTGCCTGGTTGCCTCGTGGGACTGAGCAGCTGCTAGATCCTTGGACTTCCATTCCCAGCTGCTGCTGACCATTGTTGGGAGTTGGACTACATACAGACTGTAAGTCATCAATATATTTCTTTACTATATAGAGACTACCATAAATTCTGTGATTCTAGAGAACCCTGACTAGCACACCTTCCTTTTGCTAAAGGCAAGCCAAGGCTGGCTATCATGATGCCCCATCCTCAAACCATCATATAGAAGTGGTCTTTTAATAGAACACACACAATTTATGCCATCGATACTTTATTCTTCTGTTATGTAAAAGCACAGCACTCTGAAGTGTTCACAGCTACATTTCTACTTAAGACTTTTGCTGAGGAGCGAAAAGGAGGGGGCCACTTCCGGTTCCTCTACCTCTGCTGGAAGTTGTGTCTGTCAGTTGCACAGCTGTGTGGGGCACTGCTGGGTGGGAAGCTGGGTTTGATTCCTTCCTCTTCGTTGTCAGGATTTAGTCCATTTGGGAGAGTTTCCGCGGCAGCCTTCACCATGTTGGTCCCAAGCACACTCATGAAGCAGCCGCCCATTCAGTCTACGGCTGGGGCCGTCCCAGTTCGCAACGAGAAAGGTGAGATTTCAATGGAAAAGGTGAAGGTAAAGCGCTATGTGTCCGGAAAGAGACCAGATTATGCCCCTTTGGAGTCCTCAGATGAAGAGGATGAAGAGTTCCAGTTCATTAAGAAAGCTAAGGAACAAGGAGCAGAGCCTGAGGAACAGGGGGAGGACTCATCCAGTGACTCCCGACTTCGGCGATTACAGAACCGCATTAGTGAAGATGTGGAAGAGAGATTGGCTCGACACAGAAAAATAGTGGAACCTGAAGTAGTAGGAGAAAGTGACTCAGAAGTAGAAGGAGATGCTTGGCGTATGGAACGAGAAGATAACAGTGAGGAAGAGGAGGAAGAAATTGATGATGAAGAAATAGAGCGGCGGCGTGGCATGATGCGCCAGCGAGCACAGGAGAGAAAAAATGAAGAGATGGAAGTCATGGAGGTGGAAGACGAAGGGCGCTCTGGGGAGGAGTCTGAGTCTGAGTCTGAGTATGAGGAGTACACAGACAGTGAAGATGATATGGAGCCGCGACTTAAGCCTGTCTTCATTCGAAAGAAGGATCGGGTGACAGTTCAAGAACGAGAAGCTGAAGCCATGAAACAGAAGGAACTGGAACAAGAAGCAAAACGCATGGCTGAGGAGCGGCGGAAGTACACCCTCAAGATTGTAGAAGAGACCAAGAAAGAGCTAGAGGAGAACAAGCGGTCCCTTGCCGCCCTGGATGCGCTCAATACTGATGATGAAAATGATGAGGAGGAGTACGAGGCGTGGAAAGTCCGAGAGCTCAAAAGAATCAAGAGGGAGAGAGAAGACCGAGAAGCGCTTGAAAAGGAGAAAGCAGAAATTGAACGCATGAGAAACCTGACGGAGGAAGAAAGGCGGGCCGAACTGCGGGCAAATGGCAAAGTCATTACGAACAAAGCTGTTAAGGGCAAATACAAGTTTCTACAAAAGTATTATCACGGAGGTGCCTTCTTCATGGACGAGGATGAAGAAGTCTACAAGAGAGATTTTAGTGCACCTACTCTTGAGGACCATTTCAACAAAACCATTCTTCCAAAAGTTATGCAGGTCAAGAATTTTGGACGGTCTGGTCGCACCAAGTACACCCACCTTGTGGACCAAGATACCACTTCCTTTGAGTCTGCGTGGGGCCAAGAGAGCGCCCAGAACACCAAATTCTTTAAACAAAAGGCGGCAGGGGTACGAGATGTATTTGAGCGACCATCTGCCAAGAAGAGGAAAACCACCTAGGCTTCAACTACTTATTCCAACTGTGGGACACAAGGGGATCTGGTCCTCAATTTTCTTGAACCATTATTTACATCGTTCTTGTATAGAGCTCTCCAGACTTGGGGCTATAACTTGTGTTTGAAGGTGCTTTCTAAGAGGTTTGGACTCATACTGAGAAACTCACAGAAAAGCACTAACCAGCTAGGATTAGAGGCTTCCCACTTAAAACCATTCCTGAGATATCTTAGGTTTCTCTACCGTGGCTTCCCATATTGACTTGGAACTATTCTGACTTGGTTTTTCCAACCTGGATCAGATACCTGGCTATGTGAATGGATGACACATTACTTCTTCCTTAGAGTTAGCAGTAGGCTATCAGGAAATCCAAGCTCAGTCCAACATGTTTTTACATTTGGGATGTTGATTCTATTCTTCTAAGTAAATATACTATTTGATGTGTGGAAAAAAAAAAGAAAAAGAAAAAGAAAAAGAAAAGGAGGGAGCCTCCGAAAAGATGGCGGCTGCTCCTGCTTGTGTGGGCCGCCTCGAGGAGGAGGAGGCGCTGTGGAGGAAAGAAAGGCTGAAGGCCCTCCGGGACAAAACCGCGTAAGGACAGGGAAGATGGGGAGCCACAGACCAAGCAGCTCAGAAAAGAGGAAGAGGAAGTTGGGAAGCACAGGGGACTCAGGCTTTGGAACTTTGTCCCAGAGGATGAAGATCTGAAGAGGAGGCGGGTCCCCCAGGCTAAACCTGTTGCAGTGGAGGAGATGGTGAAGGAGCAGCTGGAGGCCTCCATGCCAGAGCCTGTCAATGAGGAAGTGGACCTGGCCAACCTGGCACCCCGGAAAGCTGATTGGGATCTCAAGAGAGATGTGGCCAAGAAGCTGGAGAAGCTAGAAAATTGGACCCACAGAGCCATCGCAGAGCTGATCCGTGAATGGCTGAAAGGCCAGGAGGACAGCTTGGCCTCTGCAGTGGACGCCACCACCGGACAAGAGGCTTGTAACTCTGACTGAGGTGTTCTCCATGGGAAGATAGTCTCAGGCAGGCGTGGGGTTAGGCTGGCCAGCACTTCTTTGTCTTGAGAACTGAGCCAACCTACTGAATCTTAGCTTCCATTTGGTGTGACTAGTTCATCTCTCAAGGGTGCCCACCACTCTGAGTGGCTCAAAGCTGAGATCTGTACATATGTATGCAAATCGAACTTTTTTTCAACTTCTGGAAATAAACCTCCATAATAAAAAAAAAACAAAAGGCTTATGCTAATAAATTTGTCCATTGAAAACCACACTTGTGGGGAAAAAGAGATCTCCAAATGAGCTCCATTTCCCTTGGTTTATGGCAACAACCAGTGAGTGTGTCCTTTCCACCTATGTATACTGCACACACCATGCTCATCCACACACACACTTCCCCAGCTCACAATGTGCACTGTGGGGCACAGAGACATTGATCACAGGAAGCTCTCTGCCGAGGACTCTTAAGATCTACAGCATTGTTCTGCCGGGCAGGCTTGAGGCACTGTAGTAGTGTCCCCCATGCTAACGCCAGGTGCACCTCGTAGCTGTCATATCTTCATACTCTTTGTAAGTAATGGAGCTGATGGGTTCAATGGTCAACACACTCAAGGGGCTGTATTTGCTGGGCACACATGAAGGCCTTGGCATTGATTGGTCCAGCTTCTTATAGATGATATTCTGAAACATGGTGTGCACAGGAGAGCCGTACCGATGCCTGACCGCCCTGGGACAGTCCCTCTTACAGTACCTAGGGTTGTATCTGTTCGGAGCCACAATCCAGTTGTCCCATTTGAGCTGACTAAAGCTCAGTCTGAAGTCATGGAGTTCATACTCGTTTTGTGGGAAAAGAAACTGTCTGAAGTACTTGGAGAAATTGAAGGATGCTGTAAGTTGTGGACCCTTTGCTTCGGAGGGAAAGGCTTTCTGCCCTCGAGGGAGCTAGGGAGATCTTTCCACCTCAGCAGCCTCCTCTTTCACAGGACGGGCAGTCACACTGGCCTGACCAGGATACTGTGAAGGCCTCCATGTGGACTGAAGGGACTGCTATGGGTGGTAGGCTTGGGTGCTAGTGTTGTTGAGATACAAGATGAGTGAGGGAGGCACTGAGAAAGGCATGTTAAACACTCCATCCTCTGGGGCCTGGTCTTTTGTGCATGTAAAACTGACAGCCATGTGAATGCTCATCTCACTTGAGGCCACCAGGGGCTGAAGGAGGGAGGTCACATCAATCTCAATCCATCTGTGTTTCTTCAGGGTAAATGAGTAGGGCGCTCTTGGGGGTGCCCTGCCAGAAAACATGGGTTCTTTTACCACAAGGTCACACACACAGGTCACAGTGGAGGAGGAAGCTGCTGGGTTATTCAAGAGTGTATAACAAGACTGACTTGAGTAAGTGTTCCATGCAGTCACCACATCCAGGTTAAACAACAGGTCCACCATAGGCAGGGGTTCTGAGAAGAGAAGCCACCAGTAAGTAATGCTTGCAAACAAACTGGAGACAGCAGGAAGTGAGGTAGAGACTTTAGTACTTAGCTATAGGCAGTTTCCCTTTCCCCCTACTGAAGACTCAAAATCCAAGGGAAGCAGGGAGCTAATAGAGAAAAGATCGAGGGCCTGGGGTATAACTCAGTGATAGAGCACTTGCCTGTAAGCACAAGGGCCTAGAGTCATTCTCTGAGTTGTGTAGGGAGGTCTGGTTTTGTAATACCATCACTTTAGAGGCTAAGGCAGATGTATTGCCACCAGCCTCCACTCCATAGTGAGACTGACTCAAAGACACTTGTGGAGCATGCACACATCTGGGCCTCGTACACCTAGCCTATAAAGCCAGTACTTTGGATGTAAAGATCATCTTTGGCTATACAGTTTGAGGTCATCCTGAGTTGGTTACCTGAGACCCCTCACCCCTCTTTAAATATCACTCCCCAAACCCACATGGGTGGTTCATGTCTTGGGAGGTAGAGGCAAGAGGATCAGAAGTTCAACAGCCTCATTGGCTATGGATTGAGTTCTAGACCAATCAGGCTATGAGAGAATGTGTGCTGATGGTTAGAGCTCAGTTGGTAAGGACCATTGCTGCTAAGCTTGAGGACGTGAGTTTGAATCCTAAGATCTCCATGGTGGAAGAAGAGAACCAACTTCTGAAACCTTTTCTCTTGACCTCTCCACACATGACCCTGGACAGTTATGATGGTTTGCAGTTACTGGTGGTGGCCAGTGTATATGTGGGTCTGTGTTGGTAGGGGTGTGTGTTAATGGGCACTCTCTCTGTAGAGCACAAATGGAGGTCAAAAGACAGCTTGTAGGTGTAACATCCTAGTGAACAGGGACACCTCAGAAGAATGGGGGGGGGGTGATGGAGGAGGGATGGATTTCCTTAATAAGATAAGCTCAGGAACTCTCAGGAAGAGAAAGGCTAATTAACATTCCTCTGATCTCAGGGTGAGAACCAACCTGTGGGTGGGGACACATTCTTCAGGGTGGACCTTTGCCCACCTCCAGATAAGGGAAGTCCTTGCCACCTCACTCCCTAAAGAACAATCAGTTTAAAAAGTCACACAGTTCTACCAGTCACCTTGTGTTTAATGGCTGCTGCCCTGAATATTGCATAAAAACTCACTGAACAAGTTGTGCGGGGGGGGGGG
>NW_022196911.1:48470766-48471964 GCF_008632895.1 Mastomys coucha | reverse complement strand
GGTGGGTGGGGAGGAAGTTGCCTGCTGTCTTTAGGTACTGGGACAGCCCCAGGGCACTGGAATAAAAAATCCTCATGCTCTTTGCATACAGCAGGTTCCATGTGATTCACTCAGAGGGTCTCCATCCAGTAAGTTCAGGCTCAACAGAGTCTTACATAGGAACTGGTTCTTGGCAGGTTTGGAGGAAGAAGATTTCATCCACAGAGTTATCTCCAAAGCCCTGAGAGTTTTGTTTGCTTGTTTTGGTTTTTAAAGCATAACTCTTCTTTTTTACTAAACAGGTCCCCATTGTTGGCTAATGCTTGGAGGTTTGGGATTTTGTTTGCTCCTTTGTTGTTGAGACAGGGCATCACTGTGTAGCCTTAGCTATCCTGGAACTCACTCTGGAGAGCCAGCTGGCCCTGGACTCAAAAGAGACTAGCCTGCTCCTGCCTCCTAAGGGTTGGAATTAAAGTCATGTGCAGGCAGTGACTCCACATGAGTATTGTTTTCTCTTGTTGGTACTGGAGGTCAAACTCCAGACACCAGGTATATAGAACATAAATGGTACCACATCTCACTTTTGGTTTTTGGGTTTTTTTGTTTTGTTTTGTTTTTAAACTATAGTTGTCAAGGAGCTAAAAGAGCCGGCTGTGCATGTGTCCGATCCTGACTAGTTACTGTCCTAGGAAAGAGGCCATGGGGTAATCCGGTCTCTGCCGTTTCATCCTGTAGGCCTCCCTTTCTTCTTCTGTAGGCTCTCGGATCTCATAGGCACTATTGTAAGGCCACTTCCGCTCGTCAATCTGCACAATCTCCTTCACGTGAAGAAGGCGAGCCTCCTCTGCCTTCAGTGCCTTTTTCAGTTTCTCCTGCTTCCTTTCCTCACCATCTTCTTTTTCTTCTTCTCCTCTTTTAGTTTCTCCTGATGCAGCTCCGTGAGCATCTGAGGTTTCTTCACAGACTCTTCTCCAGTCACATCATTCATAATACATTCCTCTGAATTAACACTCTCCTTCCCGGCTTCTCCAGTACAGTAGGAATACTTAAAAAAGGAGTGAAAACATTTGTATCCCCAGCGGCCTTCTTTCCAGTAAGATCCCCAGATATGGGTGTGGTTATTGATCTTGACGTCTTCCTCGTACTTGGAGCAGGCAACAGCCTGCTCCTGGCCTTTAATGACTGTCCCATGCCTGGAGTACTCCACGTAGTCTTCTGT
>NW_022196911.1:48462501-48470233 GCF_008632895.1 Mastomys coucha | reverse complement strand
TGCCAGATCGACTTTGGCGTACTCCTCAACAATTTTCATGTGCTCCTCTGGATTGTAGCCATTCCATCGGTCTCTCTTCCCATCGTGGTCAAACATCAGGTGAGGCTGGATGTGCTCATCCAGAGCAATGTTAGTACCTGTGAATTTAGCTCCAATCCACCTTGGTCTCTCAAAGCAATCTTTCCTCTTGTGTGTCATGGCTCCACAATTCTCACATGCACCTTTGCAGTACTTGGTAGTTATAGAATTCTCCTTTAAGCCTCTCTTGTACCATTCCCCAGATGAACTGAATTGCTTCTGTTTCTCTGGCTGTGGTCTCTGATGCTTTAAAGTGGGTCTCTTTGAAGGATCAATGTACCATGGAACTGAAGAAATATACTGAGGAATATGAGGGTTCATATCTTTTCCCACTTCGTCGACTTCTGCAGAAGCATTGCCCAGTTTTCTCTGTTCTTCTAGCTCCTTCTTTTTCCTCCAGTCCTCTCTGGTCATCTTTTTCGGCTCCTCCAAACCCATCTGCTTTGATCCTGTCACTGGTGTGGCACTAACTGGGTCCACAGAGGCCGCCAACATGGTGAACTGGCTTCCTCCAGTCCCGCCAGAGACCACTCAAACCATCTGCCAGAAACGAAGCAACCTGGCAATCACAAGTGTTGTTTTCAATGGACAAATTTATTAGCTTAGTATTGAGTAGAAATGAAGCTGTGAACACTTCAGAGTGTTGTGGTTTTACCTAAGAGAAGAATAAAGTATCGATGGCATAAATTGTGTGTGTTCTATTAAAAGACCACTTCTACATGATGGTTTTAGGATGGGGAATCCTGATAGCCAGCCGTGGCTTGCCTTTAGCAAAAGGAAGGTGCGCTAGTCAGGGTTCTCTAGAGTCACAGAACTTATGGTAGTCTCTATATAGTAAAGGAATATATTGATGACTTACAGTCTGTATGTAGTCCAACTCCCAACAATGGTCAGCAGCAGCTGGGAATGGAAGTCCAAGGATCTAGCAGTTGCTTGGTCACAAAAGGCAAGCAATTGAGCCACATAAAATAATATAGCCTGTGTATCATCCATTTAAGGGAAATTGACTTTCTGGATTTTCCATGAAAACCTATGTTCAGAGTTTTTTGTTAAATTTTGAGAGAGGGTATCACAGTGTAGTCCTGGCTGTCCTGAAATTGGCTGTGTAGACTAGACTGGCCTACAACTCACAGAAATGTGCTTGCCTCTGGCCCTGCTTCTGCCTCTCAAGTGCTAAGATCAATAGTGTATGCCACCACACCTTGCTTTAATGTTCAGTTTTTAAAATGTGCATTGGTGTTCTGCCTGAATAGTGTGTGTCTGTGAGGGTGTCTGCTCTCCTGGAACTGTAGTTACAGACACTTGTGAGGTTCCACATGGATACTGGGAATTGACCCCCAGTCCTCTGAAAGAGCAGCCAGTGCTCTTAACCCCTGAGCCATCTGTCTAGACCCCAATGTTCAATTTTTAAAAAAGGCTTAGTTTTGTTCTTTCAGAATTTTATACATATGTATACTTTTCATTTTTGTATACTTTTTCGTTTTTGATTGGTTAGGGTTTCTCTGTATAGCACTGGGTGTCCTGGAAATCATTCTGTAGACCAGGCTGTCCTCAAACTCAGAAATTCACCTGCCTCTGCCTCCCAAGTGGTGGATTACAGGAATGTGCCACAACTGCCTGGCTTTATAATGTATATTTTTATAGCCCTAAACTTTGGTTTTACTTTGGTTAGGGATTTTATGTTGTTGTTGTTTTTGTTTTGTTTTGTTGTTCTTGTTGTTGATGGTTTTGCTTGTTTTTTCGTTGTTTGAAGTAGGGTCTCATGTAGTTCAGATTAGTCACAAACACTCTAAGTAGCCCCAGGTTGTCTTAAACTCCTGATCCTTCTACCTCCATCCTTCAATTACAGGTATGTGTATTAAAGATTTTTGTTGTAATATATTTGTGTGAGTGTGTGTGTGTGTGTGTGTGTGTGTGTGTGTATAGGGCACATGGCTGCCACAGTGCACATGTGGACATCAGAGAGCAATCTTTAGACATGGTTTTTTCTTTCCTCCTTCATGTGGGTCATGGATCTTGAACTTGGTTCTTCCACTTTGCACAGTAAGGGCTTTGATCTCTGAACCTCTCACTGTTTCTGGACTCTTAATTGTAAAGTGTTTGCATCTGTATCTCTTTAAAGCTTGTAGTCTGATAGAAAGAAACCAAGGACATTTTGGGTTATTTGTGGTTTGTTTTTGTCTCTGATGGTTTGTACTTTGCCACTTTCCCCACTCCATGCAGGACTTCATTCCAGGTGTGCATAGACCTGCTCTGCTAAGGGAAGCCTGTGGTGACTTCTCTGATTCGGACCCAGGGGTGTTTGTGGGATTTTCATTAGGCAAGAGACTTAGAGATACTGATTTGTTTTGTTTTGTTTTGTTCTGTTTTTTGAGACAGGGTTTTTGTGTGTAGCCCTGACTGTCCTGGAACTCGCTCTGTATACCATGCTAACCTCGAACTCAGAAATCTGCCTGCCTCTGCCTCCCAAGTGCTGGTATTAAAGGCTTGCACCACTACCTCCCAGCTTTCCTAAACCATCTTTAGTTAAGAAATTAATATGATAGATTTTATCCAGTTTCCTTTTTAAATTATATATATATATATATATATATATATATATATATATATATATATATATATATATTGAGACAGTCTCATACTTTGAGTGGCTCTCCTCCTTCAGTCACTGTAGTGCTGGGATTACAGGCACACAGCACCATACCAGCTCAATCTGTTCAAGCTAATGGGGACTAATGTCTTGACAGGCCAAAGAAAGTTTTGGAGGTAGTCAGCAACTCACTCTCTCTCTCTTTTTTTGTTTAGATTTATTTTTTTATATATTTTATGTGTTTGAGGACACTGTAGTTGTACAGATGGCTGGGAGCTATCATGTGTGTGGCTGCTGGTAATTGAACTCAGGACCTCTGCCTGCCCTGCTCTCTCCAGGCCCGATGGGTCCAGTCCCCTAGCATCTCTTTTATTCTACCAAGCTTTGGCATAGCATGGTGCCTAAAACATGTGTTTGATCCAGGGTGGGTGATGTGGGGCATTTCCACTTGTTTGTTTTTCTGGAAGAGGAAAATTTCAGTCTCTATCTGCACACCTTCTTTTAAACAAAGAAACAAACAAAACAAAACTGAGCTGTGGTATACCAGGTGCCTGGAGTTTGACCTCCAGTACCAACAAGACAAAACAAAACTCATGTGGGGTCACTGCTGATACATGACTTTAATTCCAACCCTTAGGAGGCAGGAGCAGACTAGTCTCTTTGAGTTCAGGGCCAGCTGGCTCTCCAGAGTGAGTTCCAGGATAGCTAGGGCTACACACTGAGGCCCTGTCTTAACAATAAATGAACAAACAAATTCTCAAACCTCCAAGCATTAGCCAACAATGGGGACCTGTTTAGGAAAAAAGAAGTTATGATTTAAAAACCAAAACAAAACTCTCAGGGCTTTGGAGATAAGTCTGTGGATGAAAGCTTTTCCCACGAAACCTGACAGAACCAGTTCCTACAAGCTCTCTTTGAACCACCATTTGTGCTCCATGGAGAGAGTGCCCATTAGCACCCACCACTGACAACCCAGACACACATGGAGCAAGCTGCTGAGTATGAAACCAGAGGAGAGAATGGTTGTCTCTGGCTTTACTTCCACAGCAAACCTGTTCTCCCTCTTCTGAGATGAAGTGTATTTGCATGTGTGAATTGGGAATGAGGGTCATGTGTGGAGAAGTCAGAGAAAATTTTCAGAAGCTGGTTCTCTTCTTCTACCATAAGAGATCCGAGGGTTCAGACTCAAGTCCTCAAGCTTAGCAGCAATGGTCCTTACCCACTGAGCTCTACCCACCAACCCACATTCTCTCATATCCTGGCTGGCCTTCCTTCTCCCAAAGTCCTTATATAGCTCAAAAAAGGGTGTAGCCCAGATTGTGCTACCAGACCTTTAATCTCACATGAGCTTGAGCTCTGAGATCATCCTGTCTTAATTTTTTGGGATTCATAGCCACTATGCCTCAAGATCTCCATGCCATGGTTCAGGTCAGAAACTTGTATATCTTAGCTTCCAGATTAAGGGCCACAATTAAGGGCCTTCCAATTCAGGATTGTAGTTCATTCCAGATCTAGTCAAGTTGACAAGCAGGAGTAGCCAGTACAGAAGGTGAACTTGGTTGCTCAATGTTGGGAAGAGAGTCATGGGTCTCTAGTTAGGATGGATGGGCAGTGCCCACTAAGTGTGACTTGGATGACCACAGTGTTAATTTTGCCATGGCCAGCTTATAGCAATCAACTTTGTCACATAAAATAATAAAACCTTTGTGTCATTCATTTAAGGGAAATTGGCTTTCTGGTTTTTCCATGAGTTCAGAGTTTTTTGTTAAATTTTGAGAGACAGTCTGACAATGTAACCCTTGCTGTCCTGGAATTCGCTGTGTAGACCAGGCTGGCCTCAAATTCACAGAAATGTGCCTGTCTCTGCCCGTGCTTCTGCCTCCCAAGTGCTAAGATCAAAAGTGTGTGCCACCACACCTGGCTTCAATGTTTAGTTTTTAAAATGTGCATTCGTGTTCTGCCTGAATAGTGTGTGTCTGTGAGGGTGTCTGCTCTCCTGGAACTGTAGTTACAGACACTTGTGAGGTTCCACATAGATACTGGGAATTGACCCCCAGTCCTCTGAAAGAGCAGCCAGTGTTCTCAACCCCTGGGCCATCTGTCTAGACCCCAATGTTCAATTTTTAAAAAAATACTTAGTTTTGTTCTTTCAGAATATGATACATAGGTATAATGTATATATTATTTTCCTAACCTTTGGTTTTACTTTGGGTAGGGTTTTTGTTTGTTTGTTTGGTATGCTTGTTTTTGTTTTGTTATTGTTTTTCTTGATGGTTTTGCTTATATTTTGGTTGTTTGAAGTAGGGTCTCAGGTAGTTAAGACTAACTTCAAACACCCTAAGTAGCTCCAGGTTGCCTTAAACTCCTGATCCTTCTGCCTACATCTCTGGATTACAAGTATATGTATTAAAGATTTTTTTTCAAATGTATTTATTTTGCATGTGTGTGTGTGTATGTGTATGGTGTGCAGCCATTACAGTACACATGTGGAGATCAGAGGGCAATCTTTAGACTTGGTCTTTGCTTTCCACCTTCATGTGGGTCCCGGAGCTTGAACTTGGTTCTTCCACTTTGCACAGTAAGGGCTTTGATCTCTGAACCTCTCACTGTTCCTGGACTCTTAATTGTAAATTGTTTGCATCTGTATCTCTTTAAAGCTTGTAGTCTGATAGAAAGAAACCAAGGATGTTTTGGGTTATTTGTGGTTTGTTTTGTCTCTGATGGTTTATACTTTGCCACTTTCCCCACTCCATGCAGGACTTCATTCCAGGTGTGCTCAGACCTGCTCTGCTAAGGGAAGCCTGTGGTGACTGCTCTGATTCGGACCGAGGGGTGTTTGTGGGGTTTACATTAGGCAAGAGACTTAGAGATACTGATTTGTTTTGTTTTGTTTTGTTTTGTTTTTTGAGATAGGGTTTTCGTGTGCAGCCCTAACTGTCCTGGAACTCAGTCTGTAGACCAGACTGGCCTCGAATTCAGAAATGTGTCTGCTTCTGTCTCTCAAGTGCTGGGATTAAAGGCATGCATCACCACCGCCTGTTTAAGTTAGCACTTTTTAAAAAGTTTTTAATTTTTTTTTTTTTTTTTGGTGTGGTAGTACTAAGGATTAAAATGGGGGAGGGTTACTTATCCTATCTACATCCTCTGCTACTACATCCCTGGCCAGTAGCATTGATTACACTGTTTTGTTTGTTTCTTTTACCATCTGGGTTTTTGTTTGACGTCGAACTCAGAAATCTGCCTGCCTCTGAATCCCAAGTGCTGGGATTATAAGTGTGTGCCACCACTGCCTGCCTGCCTGGTACTGATTTTTAAACAGAAAAAAAATTACATTTTTTTATGTATTTGAGTGCTTTGCCTGTAAGTATGTGTTGTGTGTATATATTTGTGTGTGTGTGTGTGTGTGTGTATGTGTGTGTGTGTTTGTGTGTGTGTGTTATGTGTATGTGTGTGATGTGTATATGTGTGTGGACATATATGTGTATGTGTGATGTGTATGTGCTTATGTTTGTGTGTGTATATGTGTGTGTGTGTGTTTGTGTGATGTGCATGTGTGTGAGATGTGTGTGTGTATGTGTGTGTGTTTGTGAGTGTATATATGCACTGTATACATGCCTGGCTAGTGTGGAGTTGAGAAGCTGCTGAATCACATAGAACTAGATGCACTGGGTAGTGAGCCACCATGTGGAAGTTGAGAACCTCTGCAACAGCAGCCAGTGCTCTTACCCTGAACTTTCCTGTCCTGGGTTTCTACCTTCTTTCCTTCCTTCCTTCCTTCCTTCCTTCCTTCCTTTCTTTCTTTCTTTCTTTCTTTCTTTCTTTCTTTCTTTCTCTCTTTCTTTATTCCTTCGTTCGTTCGTTCCTTCCTCCCTTTCTTTCTTTCTTTCTTTCTTTCTTTCTTTCCTTCTTTCTTTTCAGACAAGAGAGTAAATGCTGCACACAGAAGGCGGTTGGGGGCAGGCAACTTGAGGGGACCATCCAGGAGAAACTCCTGGAGATCATAAGCACACCCTTTTTCCAAAGAGAGCTAGAGAAGGCAACTTTCTCACTGAGGGGGGGATGTTCCTAACCTGACAAGCCCTGGCAACCAAGAGCTGCATGAAATGAGAAGACCTAGATGCAGGGTGCCTGAGGGAGGGCGTGGGGTGGGGGGATCTGAGGCACCAGTAAGGTCCTTTCCAAAGTATTCTGAGCATTAGGGGACAGAGGGAGCCTGTGACAGGTCACCCCTCCCCCCAAGCCAGGCCTCTCAAAACTCCCTAAGAAAAAAAGGAGCAGTGAGTTTTTTTTTTTTCTTTAACGATTAAATAAAAGACCAGCTGCAACAGCTCAGCACCACACTACAGGCAAGGCCTATGGGAGAAGGCAGCAAGTAGTGCAATGGATGGGCACTCACCCGACCAGGAAGGGTTTCTCTTTTTTTGCACTCAGGCAAGTCTTTCTTCTACACCGCCCTTTCTTCTCGACCTCCCTTTTTCTGGGCTTCACAGACAAGACAGCACAAAACTGGAAAGGAAACATGCAGCCAGATGGAGCTCGGGAGACACACTGGGAAAAGGGGAGAGCTGCTGCCAACTCAGAAGCAGGCACCTTGATGGTCAAAAGCCTCTCCAGCAGCACCACAGGCCCATGCAAACACCAGACAGGTAGGGTATGCTCCACAAGAGACCAGCCACAGCTCCCCAACTCAGGAAGAGGGATCAGGGACACTGATGACATAAGGACAACAGAGAGCCTGACAAGTCCACAAGAACCCTGCGAACATCAGCAAGAAGTGCGCGCGGGTCAGCATTCGGCCTAGACAGCTGCACCCTTGCCTTCCACACACCACCAGTATGGGCAGGGAGGCAGGCGCTGGGCCCACAGGCAGAACTAGAAAAGAGGCCACCATTCGCAGTGAATGACCATTCCCCATGAACATCCATCCCTCCTCTGGTGCAGCTTAGGCCCCGGCCCGAAGAGAATGCAGGAGCACCACATCGATGGTTTGTGTGTGTTTTTATTTAACTATTTTTATTTTATGTGTGCAGGTGCTTTGCCTGAATGCACGTCTGTGCACCATGT
>NW_022196911.1:48462128-48462490 GCF_008632895.1 Mastomys coucha | reverse complement strand
CTGTGTAGCATTGGCTGTCCTAGAACTCACTCTGTAGACCAGACTGGCCTCAAACTCACACATACCAGCCTGCCTCTCCCTAAGGGTACTGGGATGAAAGGCATGTGGCACTACCACCCAGCTATTGTGCCTCATTTGAACTGAACATTAAATTCAGTGTTAACTGTCTGGAGTGATGGCTCAGCCTTTAAAGGCGCACACTACTGCAGGAGTCCCCAAAACCTCTTCTGGCCTCTCTTGGCAACTGCACTCATGTGCACATACCCACACACTGGCACGCACATACACATAAAAATAAGATAGATTTTAAAACACATGAACATCACTGAACCAGTGAGAAGGCTTAGGGGATAAAGGTGCTG
>NW_022196911.1:48460646-48462025 GCF_008632895.1 Mastomys coucha | reverse complement strand
TTCAGTCCACAGAGCCCCCATGGTGGAAGGAGAGAACAAACTCCAGGGAGTCCAGCAAGTTTCCTCTACGGCCTACATGTTCACATGTAAGGGCTACATGTGGAGGAGGCATATCTCTCCTCCACAAATAAATGTAAAGATAACTAAAACAAATGAACCTGAATGCCATGAACAGGAAAACCACAGCCCACACTGGGTTTAGTGCTACATGTGGTCTTGGGCTCCCCTGTGGGGTTTGGGGCACACTTCCCAGGGCTGATGGACAAGATCAAACCTTCAGGTGAGGAGGCCAGCTCCTTGGTGATAGACCATGCTTGACTCTTCCACTCTGGTGAAGAATGAGGCACCTACAATCCTTGACCTCTTTCCTTTTAGCAAAAAACAAAAACAAAAGCAAAAACAAAAAACAGCCAGTTGATGGGTAAAGCAGAATATTTTGTTATCAACTCTATTCAGCCAGTTTATATACCTAAGACATAGCTGAAGGCCTGAACCTTCTAAAACAATATTTAACACTGCGTTTAAAACACATGATGTATCTGAACTTCTAGCATTTGGAAGGTGGAGGCAAGGGGATTAGAATTAAAGGCCATTTGGGGCTATACAGTAACCAGATCAAGTCTGGCCTACATGAAACCCTGTCTCAAAAACAAACAAACAAATAAATAAATAAATAAATAAAAATATATTAATTTCACTTTGTCATTTCATGTGTGATTTTGCATGCAAAGTTAAAATGAAAGTTACCTACTGAAACATTGTCAGAAGTTAAGTCACTTTTCCAAGCTGCTTCCCCACTTCGGTTTGTGTAACTAAATACTTTTTCCTTTTCGCTCACAAAGGGTAGCTTTGCTTTTCCTACAGGCTGTCTGCACTGAGCCTAAAGGAGGAGAGGCTGCTGGCCTTCCAGCTGACACAAAACATCCACTCAGAGATAAGAGCAGGAAACCAAAGGGAACAGCAGCTCAGTGCCCTAGCATTGTTCCTCTGCCTTCCAAGGCCCTGGGCACAGTGTGGTGACCGCCTATCTCATCTGGACTAAATACCAAAGCTCAAGGCATCTGTTTAAGGCAGTTGAGGCTTCCTCCTTGAATTTCAGATTTAAATCTCCAATGTCCATTCTCATCTGCTTTCTAAAGTCATGGATTTTAGAAGAGTAACTGAAGTAGGGTTACTACAGAGGAGACAGGTGGGGGTGGGTAGTGGGGGCGAAGGCTGTGCTCTCTTTGAATGTATGAGAAACTTTCAAGTTTAAAGTTAGGAGCTGTAGCAATATTTTCAAATGAATTCTAACGTTATTGTTTTGAGGCATAGTCTCCATGTAGACCAGGTTGCCCTTAAACTCCCTCAGCCCCCTCTGAAAAGTTTGAACTAGGCTT
>NW_022196911.1:48460416-48460636 GCF_008632895.1 Mastomys coucha | reverse complement strand
ACAACCACTCGTAATGAGATCTGACACCCTTTTGTACAGTGTAATTATTTTTAATAAATAAATCTTTTTAAAATAAGGTTATGGAGACAGCTTAGAAGGTCAAGGCTGTATTGTTGAATCTGACAACTCCTGTTTTGAACCTTGGGACCCAGAAGTGGAAGAAAATGAATTCCTGAAAGTTACCATCTGACCTTCACACACACTGTGGCATGTATGTGCC
>NW_022196911.1:48453712-48453917 GCF_008632895.1 Mastomys coucha | reverse complement strand
AGGCAGGTTTTAGGCACCATGCTAGGCCAACACCTTGGTACAATAAAAGAGATGCTAGCAGGCCAGAGGGAGCAGGGCTGGCAGAGGTCCTGAGTTCAATTACCAGCAGCTTCCCAGCCACCTGTACAACTACAGTGTACTCATACACATAAATTAAATAAAAAAATAAATTCTAAAGAGGGGGGGAGAGAGAGAGAGAGTTGCT
>NW_022196911.1:48452607-48453290 GCF_008632895.1 Mastomys coucha | reverse complement strand
GGAAAGCCAGGCAGTGGCAGCACAAGCCTTTAATCCCAGCACCTGGGATGCAGCGGCAGGCAGATTTCTAAGTTTGAGGCTAGCCTGCTCTACAGAGTGAATTCCAGGATCCAGGCCTACACAGAAAAACCCTGTATTGAAAAAAAACAAAAACAAAAACAAAAACAAAATAAAAAGCAAAAACAAACAAACAAAAAACAAGATGGTATATAAAACAAAACAGTGTAATCATACTACTGTCCAAGAGGTAGTAGCAGAGGGTTTACTAGCCTAAGAGACCCTCCCCCAATTTAATCCTTAGTACCACACCAAAAAAATAAATAAATTAAGAAAAACTTTTGAAAAAGTGCTAACTTTAAAAAACAAAACTTTGTTTCAGTCGGATACCAAGAATCATGTAAGAGAAAATTCACAGGAGGGTGAAAACCTGTGTGATTCCACTACTCAAGGAGGTGAGGCAGGAGGATGCAGTTTTGAGTATAGTCTGGGTAGGATCCTACTTCAAAACAAACCAACAAACTCAAGTCAAATCGTGGCTCCTTGAAGAAACAGAAATGGTAAGTCCTGTCTTGTCTGCCAGCTCAGCTGAACAACCTCCACTTACCCACCTGTCATGGGGTTGCTTGGTGCCTGTTCCTGTTGGGCACAGGGGCTGAAGAGCCGGACAGTATTGTAGAGGTGAC
>NW_022196911.1:48452228-48452596 GCF_008632895.1 Mastomys coucha | reverse complement strand
TAGGCAAAAGTTGCCTCTTCATCTACAGACAACACTGTCCAAAAAGGACACACAGGTCTAGGACAGCTGATATCTGCCAAGACAGAGTAGGCGAGTCCTACCTGTTTTTCTTGTCTGTCAGACATTCATGGGCCAGAAGGCTGAAGATTGATGCTCCAACGTTTTAAAGTAAGGGCTGTCCAGGTGTTCAGCAGTCTCTATTATATTTCTAGAAGCTGGGTTAAGCTTCCCCATATGTTCTCTATTATTCAGTCATTCCTAGATTTCTGGTGGAGTTGAAAGACTACGAAAGTTAAAAGGGATGCAAGATAAGTTGTTAAGAAAACTAGTGCAGGTAGCTAAAAAAGTGTTTTTAACGGAAGAAAAAA
>NW_022196911.1:48449193-48450590 GCF_008632895.1 Mastomys coucha | reverse complement strand
CTGGCTGCTGTTGCAGAGGTTCTCAACTTCCACATGGTGGCTCACTACCAAGTGCATCTAGTTCTATGATTCAGCAGCTTCTCAACTCCACACTAGCCAGGCATGTATGCAGTGCATATACACACCCACAAACACACACACATACACACACACATCTCACACACATGCACATACATACACATCACACACACACATCACAGACACTCACACACATATCACACACACACACATATCACACACACACACACATATCACACACACACACAAACACATACACACACATCACACACACACAAACACACACACATATATATGTCCACACACATACACACACACAAACACACACACACACACACACACACACACACACACACATATACATATACATATACATATATATAACACATACTTACAGGCAAAGCACTCAGATACATAAAGAAATGTAATTTTTTTCTGTTTAAAAATCAGTACCAGGCAGGCAGTGGTGGCACACACCTATAATCCCAGCACTTGGGAGTCAGAGGCAGGCAGATTTCTGAGTTCAAAGCCAAATAAAAACCTAGATGGTGAGGAAACAAACAAAACAGTGTAATCAATGCTACTGGCCAGGGATGTAGTAGCAGAGAATGTAGATAGGATAAGTGACCTTCCCCCATTTTAATCCTTAGTACTACCACACCAAAAGAATAAAAAAATAAAATTAAAAACTTTTTAAAAAGTGCTAACTTAACCAGGCAATGGTGACCCATGCCTTTAATCCCAGCACTTGGGAGACAGATGCAGGCAGATTTCTGAATTCGAGGCCAGTCTGGTATACAGAGTGAGTTCCAGGACAGCCAGGGCTACACAGAGAAACACTGTTTCAAAAACCAAAAAAAAAAAGAAAGAAAGAAAGAAAGAAAGAAGGAAAAGAAGAGAAGAGAAGAGAAAAGAAAAAGAAAAAGAAAATCAGTACCTCTAAGTCTCTTTCCTAATGAGAACCCCACAAACACCCCTGGGTCCGAATCAGAGCAGTCACCACTGGCTTCCCTTAGCAGAGCAGGTCTGTGCCCACCTGGAATGAAGTCCTACATGGAGTGGGGAAAGTGGCAAAGTACAAACCATCAGAGACAAAAATAAACCACAAATAACCCAAAACATCCTTGGTTCCTTTCTATCAGACTACAAGCTTTAAAGAGATACAGATAGATGCAAACACTTTACAATTATGAGTCCAGGTCCAGTGAGAGGTTCAGAGATCAAAGCCCTTACTGTGCAAAGTGGAAGAACCAAGTTCAAGCTCCAGGACCCACGTGAAGGTGGAAAGCAAAGACCAAGTCTAAAGATTGCCCTCTGATCTCCACATATGCACTGTGGCAACAGTGTGCCCTACACACAAACACACACACACACACACA
>NW_022196911.1:48447862-48449033 GCF_008632895.1 Mastomys coucha | reverse complement strand
AAAAAAAAAAACAAAAACAAACAAACAAAAAAAAACCTAAACAAAGTAAAACCAAAGTTTAGGGCTATAAAAGTATACATTATAAAGCCAGGCAATGGTGGCACATTCCTTAAATCCTAGCACTTGGGAGGCAGAGGCAGATGAATTTCTGAGTTCGAGGCCAGCCTGGTCTACAGAGTGATTTCCAGGACACCCAGTGCTATACAGAGAAACCCTGACTAGAAAAACAAAACAAAAACCAAAAAGTATACATTATACCTATGTATAAAATTCTGAAAGAACAAAACTAAGTATTTTTCTTAAAAATTAAACATTGGGGTCTAGAGATGGCTCAGGGGTTAAGAGCACTGGCTGCTCTTTCAGAGGACTGGAGGTCAATTCCCAGTACCCATGTGGCAGCTCACAAGTGTCTGTAACTCCAGTTCCAGGAGAAAAGACACCCTCATACAGTCACACTATTCAGGCAGAACAGCAATGCACATTTTAAAAACTGAACATTGAAGCCAGCTGTGGTGGCACACACTTTTGATCTTAGCACTTGGGAGGCAGAAGCAGGGCCAGAGGCAGGTACATTTCTGTGAGTTGGAGGCCAGCCTGGTCTACACAGCAAATTCCAGGACAGCCAGGGTTACATTGTGAAAACCTCTCTCAAAATTTAAAAAAAAAAAAACTCTGAACATAGGTTTTCATGGAAAAAACAGAAAGCCAATTTCCCTTAAATGGATGAGACACAGGCTATATTATTTTATGTGACTCAGCTGATTGGTGTAAGCTGGCCATGGGCAGAATTAACACTGTGGTCATCCAAGTCACACAAGTGGGCACTGCCCATCCATCCTAACTAGAGTCCCATGACTCTCTTCCCAGCATTCAGCAACCAAGTTCACCTTCTGTACTGGCTATTCTTGCTTGTCAACTTGACTAGATCTGGAATGAACTACAATCCAGAATTAGAAGGCTCACCTGTGGCCCTTAATCTGGAGGCTGAGAGATACAAGTTTCTGATCCGAATCATGGCTTGGAGATCTTGAGGCAAAGTGACTATGAATCCCAGGAGATTAAGATAGGATGATCGAGGCCATCTGGGATTAAAGGCGTGGTAACACACACCTTTAATCTGGGCCACACCTTTTGCTAGAGACCTATATAAGGACACTGGAAGAAGGAAGGC
>NW_022196911.1:48404735-48439577 GCF_008632895.1 Mastomys coucha | reverse complement strand
AAAAAAAAAAAAAAGGACATCAGGGGCCAGGTGTGAGGTTCACGCCTTTAATCCAGCATTTAGGAGACACAGGCAGGTGGATCTTTGTGGGTTCAAGGCCAGTCTGGTCTACATAGAGAGTTCTAGGATAGCCAGAGCTACATAATGTAGAGAGCCCGTCTCAAAATAAAAAGAGGATATCATCTTTAGCCTTGACCAATTAAAAAATACAATATCTTGGGGCCAGAGAGATGATGACTCTGCAGTTAAGGACACTGGTTGTTCTTTCTAGAACAAACTATATGGCTCATGACCATTTGTAACTCCTCTTCCAGGGGATCCAATGCCTTTCTCTGGCATCCTTAGGAATGCAAACACCCATTATAAAATGAAAATAAACAAATCTTTAAAAAAAAAAAAAAAAAAAAACACAGGTGCTTCTAAGGCCCGCCCATCGCCCTAATCCACGCCCCATGCACCTGTAGGCCCCGCCCCGTGCATCCTAGACGAGGACCTTATGGGCGAATCCACCTATGATCCCTAGGGGAGAGTCTAAGCGCCGCCACTTGCCCCCAAAAGCGTGGCACTCACCCACCAAGCCCCCGTTCGTCTTCCAGCCCCGCCCCTTAGCAACATCAAGCTCTTCCACGCGTCCGCTATGCACCCGGGAGCCCACAAGCTCCTCTGTAAGCCCCACCCATGAGTCTCTCCAAGGTTCGGTTCTGCACCCGGCGCCTCTAAGTCCCGCCCAGCCCTTTTGGTACTGGTCCTTTCCGCCTACCCGGAAGTCCAGGCCACGCCCACCCACGGCAACTGCCATTTCTCTTTGCGTCTCCCCTCGAGATGGAAGGAAAATGGTAGTTCCCGGAAATGACCTCACGATCTCCAGGCACGGCTTCCGCTCCTCCCGGAAGTGACGTCGAAAGCCGGCTGAGCGCTGTGGAGGTAGAGGTGACCGGGTACAGAGGGTCGCTGGGAGGCCGTGGGAGTTTTTTCTTGCGAGACCGAGCCACGCGCCTGTCTTCTGTTCTCAGGGCCGCCGCCACCATGGGCCGCGAGTTTGGGAACCTGACGCGGATGCGGCACGTGATCTCCTACAGCTTGTCGCCCTTTGAGCAGCGTGCCTTCCCGAACTATTTCAGCAAAGGCATCCCCAACGTGATGCGCCGCACTCGCGAGCGCATCCTGCGCGTGGCGCCGCGTGAGTGCGGGGCGGGCGGGGAACGGCCGCGCGCACCTTTCCTTCCAACATCCTCGACAGACGTGGAGTTCTTATCATATCGAAATGACTGGCCTAAGGTCACTTGGGTGACTCCAGCGTCTCCCTCTGAGGTCATCGCTGTCCACGATCAGTGATGAAAGGCTGATGCAATCAATGTCTTGTGCTAGATATGCGGCCGATTTTCCTGACGGTTTCATAGCATTGTGAATATGGCAAGAACCCGTGAAAGGTGCACTTAAATTTGATGGAGAGGATGAGGCCCAATCTTGCTGTAGAAGTCAGGCTGGCCTCAAACTTACGATTTTACTGCCTTGTCCTCCGGACTGTTGGCTGGGATTGTAGGCATGCGCAGCACAACAATACTTTTTAAAATGGTGAAGATTATGTTAGGTGAATGTCATGAACTTTTTTTATTTGATGTTAAGTAGGAAAGAGACTAGGAAAGTGAGAGCCATATCTTCCTGAGTTGATATCTTTGTCTTGGTTGCTTAAAAAATGGTTGTGTAATATAAGCATTTTGAACCTCTTATTAAAAGTAGTTTCTGGAGGTCAGCCTGGTCTACAGAGTGAGTTCCAGGACAGCAGGGCTACACAGAGAAACCCTGTCTCGAAAAAAGCCAAAAAGAAAAAGTAGTTTCTGGTCATAATGGTGCCTGCATTTAATCTCAGTGATCCTGAGACAGAAGCAGGTGGATCTATGTAGTTTGAGGGAGTTCCAGGCCAGCAAGGGCCTTATACGGAGAGCCTGGCTCAATACAGCAAACCAAAACTTAACTTAGAGCTGGGGATAGCACAACGCCTTCACTGCACCCGGCACCCATATGGTGGCATACAACCATCTGTGACTTCAGTCCTAAGGAATTTGACATTCTCTTACTACCTTAGTCACTTCAGTGTGCCCTGGGTCATAGCACAGGGCATGCATGTAGTTGCACAAACATACAGACAGACAAAACATAAATAAATAAAATATGAAAAGCAAAGGCCAGGCATGCACGCCTTTAATTCCAGTGCTTTGGAGGCAGAGGCAGGCAGATCTCTGAGTTCAAGGACAGTCTGGTCTATATTGCCTGAGCTACATAGTCATAAAAAAAAGACACTAATCTTAGCAGTTGGGAGGCAGTAACAGGCAGATCCCTGAGTTCATGGACAGCCAGGGCTGCACAGAGAAAGAAACCCTTTCTCTAAAACCAAACAAACAGTTGACACTAGGGACAATAGAAGGACAGGCAGAATGGGTTAAAGTCAGAAATGAGGACATGGTGCATGACAGAGGTGGGTGGATCTCTTATTTGAGGCCATTCTGTCTACATAATGAGGCCATATCAAAAAAATTTTAAAAATGGACCTGAGAGGAGGTGCACTGGTAGTTATGGTCCATGTACTTGTTCATGTAGATGACCTAGGTGTGCTTCCCAGAACCCATATGGTGGCTCACAGCCATCAATATAACTCCAGTTCCAAGGTGTCCAACATCTTCTGGCCCTCAGGGCACTACATGCATATGTGGTGCACAATCATACATGCACGAAAAACACCACCACCCACAAAGTAATAAAATAGAAAATTGTTTAAAAAGTTGCTGAGAGAATGTCTGTACTCACAGCTTCTCTCTTGATTCCTACAGCATTTGTAGTGTTCTACCTGATCTACACATGGGGAAACCAGGAGTTTGAGAAGTCCAAAAGGAAGAATCCAGCCATGTATGAAAATGACAAGTAAGCGGTCTGCACCTCGATGGATGACAGTCCCCTGACTTTGAAAGACCCTTTCCGGGAGAGGAATCCACACTGTAGTTTTGAAGACAATAAACTACTTATGGACTTCCCTTTGTGACTTTGTGTGCTTATTTGAGACAAGGTCTCACTGTGTGTCCCTGTCTGGCCTGAATGTCCTAAGAAATATGCCTACCTCTGTCTCCTAAGTCATGGTGTTCACCACCATCCCCAGCACAACTTTGTTTTGTTTTACAAGCAGAGTCCTTAATGTGACTGGTAGTATGCAAGTTCATGACAATCCCTTTCTCAGCACAAGCTCTGCAGGGGGCTGGGGTAGCTGTGAGTGTCATGGAACCTGGAGCTCAGGTTCCCAACCCTCTGCTCCCATCAAATGTAAGGTCTAGGGATGACACTGTAATCAGAGTGTCCCGTGGACTTTCTAGACTCAAATGAACTTTTAACTCACGACAGCCTTTAAAGTAAGCATTCTAATGCCTTTGCTGATGCGGAATCAGAGTGTAAGTACTTTGCCCAGAATCATATGACAGTGAGTTGGTAGAGCCAGGTACCAGTGTGTGATCTTAAAACCAAGCCATGCTGCCTCTGGGAGGGAAGGCCTGCCTTAGCCTAAAGGATTTCATCTTTGAAAGGAGATTCCCTACAGCCAAGCTCAGGGAGCCATGGTTGGTTTTCTGTCATGGAGTCAATCCAACAGTGGCTTTTAGTCATATGGGGATCACAGAGGCTGAAAAGATCTATCCCTTTGTGGAAAAGATAATACCCCCTGCGCTAGAGCCTTTGGATGTCTCGAAGAATTTTTCTTCACCTGGAGATGATAGGGTGGGTGTGGTTGGCAGTCCTGAGCTGGCCCTATCATTTGGCTAAGGACATATTGCAGACTGTAGCAACTCACAGTCCACGTCTGACTCTCAGACTTTCTATTTGCCTGATGATCGCTAGCTAGTACCAGAAGTTCTCAGAAGAGAACAAATGACTTCCAACAACAGTTGCTTAGACTGTGAAGCAGGATGGGAAATGGCTGTGTCTGACATAGTCATACACCCACACCCTTAAAAAGGTGGTTCTCAGCCTCCCTAAGGCAAGCCTTTAATACAGTTCTTCATGTTGTGGTGACCCCAACCATAAAATGATTTTTGTTGCTACTTCATAACTATTTTGCTACCATTATAAATTATAATGTAAACATGTTTTCTGATAGTTTTTGGTGACCCTTGTGAAAAGGTTGTTCGATCCCCAAAGGGGTTGTGACCCGCGGGGTGAGAACCACTGCCTTAAACTGTCCTTTCTGCAGCTTTAAGAGTCTTCTCTCTAAAATGTATCAACAGAAAGGGCTAGGGCTGTCTGTATCAGAGATGGAGAAATAAGTGACTCCAGAGCCTAACCATTCCCAGCCCAGCTTCCCTGTTTGGCTCTGTACAGATCTATTCTGAATGGTCTTAAAACTCATGAGTCATAGAATATGAAACAGCTTGGCTTAGTGGTGCATGCCTTTAATCCCAGCCCTCTGGAGGCAGAGGCAGGTGGGCAGGTGGCCAACCTAGTCTACAAAGAGTTCCAGGACCGCCACGGCTATTAAACAGAGAAACCCTGTCTCGAGCCAAAAAAAGAAAAAATTCTGAAATAAGCTGCAAAGTCTCCAGGAAGTGGAGGTATAGCTGCATCCATCTTGTCTATGGTACAGCGGCTCAGAAAACGAACTTCTCTTAGTCCAGAGCAGAGTCTCCTGGGCTGACCCTTTAAAGATATATATCATTGTATGTGCGTACATACATGTCACAGTGTGCATGTGGAGGTCAGAGGACAGCTTTATGAGCTCACTTTTCTCCTCCCACCTTTATCTGAATTCCAGGGATCAAACTTGGGTGGCTGGGCTTGGATGGCCAGCATCTTTTCTGTATTGCCATCCCTCTGAGCATTGTGAATCTGCTGAGACGATCCTGCCGTAAGGGCTCTGATGTTGAGAGGTTCTGCTCATGGCTGACATTGTGAAGGCTATTTTCGGCCTGTCCCTCACAGACTTTTCTCCTTTGAGCTTAGAGGCAGGGGTCTGAGCTGTGTGACAGGTGTTCAGTGACTCTGGCTTTATGTGATAGAGGACCTGGAGCTACTTTACTTGTTCTATTTATTTAAAGGCTACACTTAAAAAAAAAAAAGTTATTATGTCCATTGGTGTTTTGCATGCATGTATGTCTATATGAGGGTGTCAGAATCCCTAGAAATGGAGCTACAGAAAGCTGTGAGCTGCCATGTGGGTGCTGGGAGTTGAACATGGGTCCTGTGGAAGAAGAGCCAGTGCTCTTAACTACTGAACCATCTTTCCAGCCCTAGGAGCTTGCTCTATTTATAGAGATTCACAAAGAACAATATAAATCAACTCCCCACCCCCTTCACACACACACACACACACACACACACACACACACACACAGCGAGAGCCCTAGGATTGCAGACATGCTGCCACGTGGGTGCTGGCATGGGTGTTGGTGATCTGAACTTAGGTCCTCCTGCTTGTGTGGCAGGTGCTTTACCAACTAAGCCATTCCCCTATCTCTGTGAGTCAAGCCTTGTAAGGAAGAAAAGGCCACTGCTATGGTTCCCATGTCTCAGATACCCACAGCTTCCAGCCCTGAGACAAGACTTTTATCTGCTGTGATGCAACACAGGGCCTATGCTCCTGTCCCCAGATGGCTCTCCGCTATGGGCTGCAATCTGGGAAAGAGAGCTCTCTCCATCCTACCAGTATTGTAGTCAGGACATAGGCAGACCTACATAGTACAGGCCCAGACACCTGCCAGTTCCAGCCAAAAAGCAAATACACTTTGACCCTTTGTTGAAAAGTTACCTAGAAACGTTTTTCCATGTCAAAGTCTTCCACCTTTTATAGGCACCTCTTGCTCAGGGATGACACTGAAGTGTCCCATTACTGTCGAGACTTAATGATCTCCTCCCCATGTGCAAGGCATTCAGACAGCTACTCCCAAGTCTCCCATTTCTCTTTTTTCCCCCAGCACTTTTCTCTGAACAGTCCCTGGGGTTGTACCTGGAGTGAGCAAGCTCTCACCAGCAAACCTGTTAGTAGTCTTTCTTCTTCTAACTTAATCATGAATCCCAAAAATGTGTCCATGAGGACCAAGGCTTACTCTCAGCTCACATCAGAGCAAAAGACTAACGCCAAAGACAGGCAGGGCTAGCCTGTGGTCAGATGGCCAGACATACTCTGCCGCCCGCAGCCTTGTGTTATGGCTGACACTAGCGCAGCCGAGGCCTATGAAGGAGCTCATGGCTCCTCATTTAGCAACATACTTGACAGGAGAGGGCAGATGGATCGTTTGCATTTTCTGCAGAATGTAGCTTCCTCATTCCCTTTAAATACAGGTTTTGTTGAGATGTTGAATAACTTGCCCCTGACACCTCATTCCTTGGGCAGGAGGGTTGGCCTGCAGATGGTTGGAATCTGGAGGCCTTGGACAGTATTGCACCCATGAGGAAGAATGATCTTTTTCCTGTAAAAAGGGCACGGGGCTTCAGGCTCTTCCCCTTGACTGGGCTATGATGAACTTAAGGAACGACACAAAAGGCTATTTTGATTTTGCTCAGGGTGAAGGAAGGCAGACATAGAAGAGCGGAGGAAGAACTCGTCTTCTGGATGAGTTGCACGTCTGAGCACTGGTGAAGGAGAGTGAGGCTGGCTCTGAGCCCATAGCCCTGATTCTAGGACATCACGTTGTTCTGTCTTGCTTACCTAATCACATCTGTGTTCTTACTCAATGCTCACTGGGTCACCACACAGCCTCTCCCCAACTCTGCACATGTTCCTATCTAGTCTTCTAGTCCTGAACTTCTAGTAGGACTTAGTGGTTATGTTTGGTAGGCGGGTCTACTCAGTGACTTTTCTTTTTCTTTTTTTTTTTTTTCTTTTTTTGACTTTTCTTTTTCTTAAGACAGGGTTTCTCTGTGTCAAGGAACTTGCTACGTAGACCAGGCTGTCCTTGAACCTGGTGATACACCTGCCTCCTCCTAAGGGCTGGGATTAGAGGTGCGCTGCCACCACAGCCTGGCTTTATTGAGACTCTTTATGCTGAGGAATTCTCCAGATCTTTGCAGTTAAACCCCACCCCACCCCAGCTTCCACCACACTTCTCCCTTGGCAAGAAGTGACATTAGCTTTGCTTAGATTGGTGACCAACTGCTACCTTCAGCACTTCGCACTTCGACAGTTCCTCGATTTTTGCCTGAGACAAAGAAACAAAAACAAAAACAAAAACAAAAAAAAAAAAAAAAAAAAAAAAAAAAAAAACAAACAGATTTTTGTCCAAATGTTCAATCATGAAGGTGAGAAGAGCCTTTGGAAGGGTTATGTGAGATATCAGACCAGGGAGAGAGAAATCTATTTGTTTGTGTGTATGGTTTCTTATGGTCAGACGGAGATCTAAGCTCCTATGCATATCTTGATTTCAAACTCAGCTTTCCCTCTCAAAAATTTTAAAACTCCCATGGTTATGGTGGTCCACTTCCAAAAATGCAGCAGGACTATAAAATTGGGCCAACCTGGACTATGTGGTAAGATGTTCCCAAAATCAAAGGTCTTGCCATTTAGTACCCATAATGACTCACATTCAGTACAGTTAATTGTTAGTCTAGGAACCTACAGGGATTCATACCTACTGAAGCAGTGTTTGGGCTTCAGACTCAGTTTACCATCTGCTGCCCCAAGGCTGCTGGAAGTGCTCTGCCAGAGGCCTAACTACATGACTCAGTTGGTATTGTCAGTACCTAAGCTGCAATGACACCAACTCAAGAGTTTCTGCTACCTCCTCCCTCAAGTGTTTTTTTTTTTTAAAAAAACAAAAACCTAAGGAAGGGCATAACTAGGTCTTTACTAAGATGGTGGTGCGGACTGACAGAATGACAGCCTCTCTTGAGTGGGGGAGCTGGAACACACAGACAGTCTAAGTCTCCTCCCAGAGAAGGCCATACCTAATTGCCTGCACACAACAGGTCAGTGGGGTTTGCCTACAAAAGCTCAGAGGTCAACATTATTCCTGAAGCCCTTATTAGTATATGATTTTGATTATAACCATCTCACTGAGCTATTTTAGGAATTTTTCCTTGGTTCTGGGAGTTGAACCCAGGACATAATACATGCTCCCAGTTACATTCCCAGCCTACTGAGTTATCTTAAAAGTGTGTCAAGGTTGCTGGTCTCCCTCGTGGATTCACGTGGCTTTCAGAGGCAAGGTGGGACAATGCTGATTTCTGATAAGATGGATGTAAGGGTCCAGACCAGCAACACCATCAAAGTCCATGAGGGAGCAGTAAGCACAATGTGCCTAGAGTGTAGTCCTTGAGTACATTCCCTGGGTACACATTAACTGATTACATCGATCCTGATTACAAACAAACTTTGCCCCATCGCTGCTGGCAACCATGAGAAAGGCAGATAGATGTCGGTCTATAAAAGGAAACGGGAACTGCCCCCTGGCTTTCAGGCTCCAACATCTTCCTTTTGCCAAGATGCTACAGCTAAAACTCTTTGCAGTGCTCCTGACTTGCCTGCTGCTGCTGGGCCAGGTAAGAAGGGAAACACATATGTATGCTGGACATATTAGTAGTGTGGAATTCAAAGTCAGACTCAGTCCTTAGAAATGTAGTTCAGTCTCCTGCAACCTGGAAAGGACCTTCTCCTGAGGGTGTGCCGCAGAGGGTGGGTGCTTCCTCAGCTAAAGTGAATATGCCTTTGCTCTACAGGCCAATAGCTCCCCAGTGCCAGAAGTGAGCTCAGCAAAGAGATCTCGGAGAATGACCCCATTTTGGAGAGGGGTTTCCCTCAGGCCCATTGGTGCCTCATGCCGGGATGATTCGGAGTGTGTCACAAGACTATGCAGGTATTTGATTAATTCTGGGTGCAGGGTGGATCAGAGAGTACTGGGAAACTGGGAGATGAGTTCAGAAAACAGAGACTCAGCTGGGCAGTGGTGGTGCACACCTTTAATCCCAGCACTTAGGAGGCAGAGGCAGGCAGATTTCTGAGTTTGGGGCCAGCCTGGTCTACAGAGTGAGTTCCAGGACAGCCAGGGTTATGCAGAGAAACCCTGTCTCAAAAAAACAACACACACACACACACACACACACACACACACACACACACACACAAAACAACAACAACAAAAAGAAAAACATAGCCCCAAGGGTAAAGCTGAGATGACTATGTGGGGGTGGGGGGTGGCAAGGGGATATATGAAGCTGCAAGCTCCATGGAGGGGGTTCCCTAACAGCCAAGAACCATTCAGATTCCTAACACTAGGCAGATGAAACAAGGAATAGTGGAGGCAGCAGAGGTGTCCCGGGACTCCTTACATCTACATTCAATCTTAATCACTTTTCTTCCCCCACTAGAAAAAGACGCTGTTCCCTGAGTGTGGCCCAGGAGTGATGTTCATATGGGGAAGAGTCGCCTCCAACAGTGCTCCGTTCTATGGAATTTCGTTAACTACATTTTGATTGGAGATACTTAAGTGAAGCAATCTTGTGTTTTTAATATTTAAAGACAGATTATTTGCTTTAAACTGGCCTCCATTTCTTATTAGAATGTTGATTTGTACATAGACGTAACTTTGTCAGAGTTTATTTTTCTATAAATACTATTAAATGTCTCAAATGTAAGTTCTGGCAGTCTGGAATTGACACTTGACTGAGTCACTTCATCCATTATAGGGAGCAGTAGTGGTTCCCTAACCATTGGTGCTGTCCCACCTGGGAGTATGGTGAGCTCCCACTCCTCAAAGAATCTCATGACAGCGGTGATGCAGAAGCTTAGCTATAGTGAATCTTGGCAGGACAGAAGTTGTGGCTCTTTCCTCTGCAAAGAACTCTTTAGGCTGGTGTGTGCCACCTGAGGATGTGTAAAAGTTTGTCTATAACTTTATGAACATGAAACAGAACCCCCCTAAAAAAAAAGGTCTGACTTAATAAGCCAGGCATGGTGGCACATGCCTTTAATCCCAGTACCAGGGAGGTAGAGGCAGAGGCAGAGGCAGAGGCAGAGGCAGAGGCAGAGGCAGAGGCAGAGGTAGGCTGATCTCTGTAGGATCAAGGACAGCCAGGTGTATACAGTGAGTTCCAGGCTAGCTAGTGCTACATAATGAAACCCCATCTCAGAAAAACAAAAACAAAAAGAACCAATAAATAAATAGTAAAAATAAATAACAGTGTATGTCTTAAGAGCATCAAGAAAACATTGAAGAAGTCGGTTGGTACAGGACAACTGAGATTCATGGACACGGACCCATGACCATGCGCCCAACATTTTTTAAAAGTTTATTTTATATGCATTAGTGTTTTGTCTGTATTTATGTCTGTGTAATGGTGTTGGATCCCAGGCAACTGTAGTCACAGACAGCTGTGAGCCACCATATGATTGCTGAGACTTGAACTTGGGTCCTCTAGAAGAGCAGACAGTGCCCTTAACTTCTAAGCCATCTCTCCAGTCCTGAGCCCAAAATTTCTGTAACCAAAAACTGAGACCTGTGCTTGTGGGACTAGACCTTGCAGAGTCAGACTGGACCCTAAGACACAGAGAGCAACTACACAAAAGATCATGGTAGGAGTTGAAGAAGCGAGAGCACAGTGCATGTAGACGTTATACAGAAAAGCTAGCTGATATTTATTAAACTTAGTTTCTCCAGCTATGGTTTGGCATTATACAAAGCATCGTAATGACACAGTAGAGTTAAAAAGAGTTTTACAAATTGAAATGTGATACCCTTGTCTCCAAATATTTTAATTGCCATAAATTTGTTTAAAAATACACATTAAACGCATGTTTGACACTCTAAACTTTCTATAATCTCAATACCACAAAATACATATAATATACTATACAGATGTGGAAAATCTAGTTAGTATATAATACTTTGCTCACCATTAACAGCTTATTATGTGAAATGCACATACTGACTTAGAAATCCTAGCTTTTGAGCCCCAAAGTACCTCTGAAATTTAACGTATTGCAACAAATAAAAATCACAGTATATAATTGAAATTTTGGTTGAAAGTGTCAGATGCCTAGATATTTTGGATAAAAGAAACATAAAACAAAGATCGGGCCATGTACAAGATAAAGGCCTCTCTCCTATCAGCAACAGCGCCTTTCAGAGGAGTCATCAGGCCTGTACTTTATCAACCATGTTACTCCCCCTCCAAAACCCTCCCCAAATAGCAAACCATTATTTACCAAATGATTTTAATTTCAAATAAAAAGATCTTCAATAAATATATAAGCATTTCCATCCTCCATATATAAAATTTCTCAGAATCATTCAAAACGGAGGCTAGGTAGAAATTTCCCTAACTGTGCTTACCAACCTAGTGTCTGGCCTTCAAGTGGGGCCTTTGCAGGCCCTTCCAATTGAGCCAGGGCTGTTGGCTAGCCCCACCCCTACCCTCACCCATGTACTGTTGAATGCTCATGTCAGTGATGTGCCAGGTGTGAGCATAATGGGGACACCTCTGAATCGGCAACAAGCTCAAGCGCATGGACACCGTGGCATTGGTTTGAAAGGCAGCACTTCCAAACTGACATCTTCCAGAGAAGTACAGAACAGGCAGAAAACCCCAGCGGCTAAATGCTGGGAAGAAACCTGGCACAGAAGCAGCACAGTCAAAACCAAGTGTATTAGGATTTCTGGTGGGAGCTTGTTCACGATCATCTGAGAGCTTTCTCCAGGTGTAAGGATGATGATTTCTGCTGAGCTGATCAATGGCAGCAAGGAGAGAGGCGCATGCAGACATTCCTGAAAATCAACTTCTTAAGTATTAGCAATTTAAGCTGCTGAAACCTCTGGCTAGTTGAGACTTCACCTGAACACCTTGTTCTAAACACCATTTACAGAGAAGTGTAGCTTCTTCCCTATGCCCTGTTTTTGGAAACAGTAAGTTCTTTTTAATTAACCATGGGGTTTATGTAAACAGGAGTTCTGCAGACCAGCATCCTCTTCCTCCACTTTGCTTTCTCCCAGGGTCTCTCTGTGTAGTGCATGCTGGTCTCAAACTGACAATCCAAGAGCTAGAATTAAAGCGTGTACTACCACACTGGTTCATTGATGTGGAGAGTGGGGGGCTCAGTATCTCAGGCTCTCTATCTAGCAAAGGATGACCTTTGCCTCAGGGTATGCACCCACACTTCTGGTGTTCTCTAACCTTAAACATGTGTTACTTGCTGGCTCGGTTTTAGCGTCTGAAAAGTGGCATGCCTCCACCGGAAGGCATGGGAAAGGTACATTTACAAATGTGACAGCTGGCCTAGTCAGTGCATCTTCCCAGACTTTCTCGGTATTTTTTCTACTGATTTTACTGATAGCGATACTAGGTGTACAATATTACTGGAAAGGAAGTCTGCCTCTCTAAGTGAAATGTGAAGCTGGATGGGATTGGTGTTCCACATCCTAGAGGAATGAGTTACAGGAGTCTGAATTTGAACAAGGTGCTCTGGCTTTCCAAGTCACTTAGGTATAGTCTAAACACCATTCCACCCACCTAAAACAGTCATCCTTAGTAGATGTCCTTGGGACCCAGACACCTACAGACTCCTATAAATCAAAATATACAATGAAGCCATTTTGTTCAATTAGCTATTGGAAAATTAAAATCTTTCCCACCCTGTAAAAGCCCTATTATACTACAGAAGGGCTCAAATATATTTTAAAAGTTAATTTACTACAAATCATAGTAATTAAGCTTTAACAATCTAAAGGAATACACATTGCATCCTTGAATGTTAATATTCAAGCTGCCAAGAACAAAGTGTCTTAGATCAATTTAATAAATAATATGGAAATAGTTGCACTAAGCTAAAATACTAAACACACACATTTTTGACAAACTAATTCCATGTTTTCATACATACATACGTACATATATATAAAGTGTGTATGTGTACATAATTTTAAGATCCAAAGTCGCATACCCTCATACCTAGAAGAGTGTACAGCATCCCCCTTCTTAACTGAGCTAGGCATCAACCAACGGAGCTATTCCTGGTTGCACTAGAAACTCCTCTGAGCACCAGCCCCAAGCAGTGCTTGTACTCCTGACAAGAGCCTTTGTAGGCCCTGGCTACACAATGCAAGCTCATTCGTTAACCATCAACGTACCAAAGTTGAGTTTCAGCTGTTAAATACAAATGATGCTCTCTAATCTAGCTGATTAAACCATTAATGAAAAGAAACAAAGAACAATTTTAAAACAAAAGAACAACAGTTACTCTAAGCCACAAGTGTGCCATTCAAAGTGCAGCCCAGATACCTATAAATCCCTAGTGCAAGAGCTTCCCAGAAAAAAACAGCAACTGTGGACGCGTGCACACATTACTCTGAATTGCTTTTATATTGGAGAATTAAATCAGTAGTGGTCAATCTTCTCCCTTCAGCAGCTATTTCTGTGACTTTATTTGAAGCACTTACTGATAATAAAGTGACTTCATAACTTCTTGCCCAGAAAAAGGTATCACTGAGCAAGGAAAGGGCTGGGTGCTCTCCAGCCAGAATGGGACATGGGCTAGGCTGTGTAATCTTGAATGCCTGGAGGGGAGTGCTCCCCACAGCCCAGCCTCTCCCAGGCAGGACTACTGTGACAGCTGCATCACGGTGATCATGTGAGGTGCCTGTCCAGAGTCCAATGGTGCATGCTGCTGCCTCCTGGCATAGAAATGTGATCTTAAGAGCAGTGAACTGAGCTTTAAGATAGTTGCTATTTCTATTACTAACTATACAGTGAATACAAGTTTCAGACTAAGTTTGTAGCCACTTGTCAAATCAGCTTTAAATGGCTAAAAAAAACACTGAGGGCACCTACTGAGAGGGAGGGATGGTCACTTGTAAAGGAGTCCAAGGTATGTGCTGGACATGACTGAGACAAAACATCTGAGAAAAGACACAGAGTGTATTCTCACACACTATGACATCAAAAATGCAATTACTTAGGATCAGATTTTGATCCATTGCCCATTTCTACCTGGTGAGGAAAATCCTCCACAACGAAAGGTTTAACCATTTCATTCTCCAAGAATTGAGTTTTGAAGGGAAAACATCTTAAAGCAGCACCATAAACATGTAGGAAACTCTGCTTTAGCATGACGTCAGAGTTGCTCTAGAGTGTGCTGCACACAGACCAGAGCTGGAGAGCGGAGCCGCAGCACTGCAGCGGCTGGAGGCTGAAAGCGTAGGGGAAGGTGCTTGTTCTACTTCTAAGGCCTCCCTGAAATGAAGGAGCCAGAGTGAGGAAGAAGAGGCAAGGACAGGACACACAACTGTTAGACCATGAAGGTTACTAGCACAAGAGAAGAACCAATGGCCTCTGAAGAAGTATTCCTTAAATACACTACCATTAAACTAGAAAGATACAGAGGCAATTTCTCCAAGGGAAAAATGTTAAATTCAGCATAAGCTGTAGGTATCAACCCTCAACACTATGTAAAAATAATGAGACACAAAGCAGTTAAGCTCTGTAGATATGAGACTGCAGGACAAGTTCACTGTCTTTAGAAACAGGTGGTGAAGGAGAGTCAGAGAGGATTCAGGACCCCGCCGGTGAGGATTTCTACCCCTCTTCCCCCTTTCCATTCAAGTCTAAACAATCCTCTGCTAATAGGAGATTTTTCTCCCTAACTGGATGGATTTTTGGAATGAGAAGGAAAAGCTATTTTTTTTGAAGAAGCATTATACCCCATTGATTACACGAAGTCAGGTACCAAAGTACTAGCTTTTCTGAAGGAATCTATCTTAACGTGACTCTAAAGGAAGATTTAAAATCAAAGAGAATTTGAAATTATTATTGTAGAGGACCAACCATGCATGGCTAATCTGGTCCCAGCATAAAACTTTATCTGTAAACAATCCATAGAGTTATCATTTAAAGTTAAGATTTAAGGCACACCAGACATGACGGGGTCACTAAAAAAAAAAGTATAGAGGAAGAGAGACATTCCTCACCCTTCACTGCTATACGCACCTTTTCGGGAACAGTAGTTTGATAAGGAATTGTTACAGAGCTGGCTTCCTAAACACTATCCCTATTATTTCCCCCTTTCCAAGAAAGCTCACATTGAGCCAACTTAGGTACTTTTCTAGTATAAATTTTCTTTCTTTCTTTAATGTGACAAGGGATGGTGTAGCTCAGGCTAGCCCCAAACTCACTGTTTAGCTATAGGTAGCTTGAGGATGATCCTGACCTCCTGACCCTCCTGACCCTCCTGACATCACTGCCCAGTGCTGGGATTACAGACAGACACAACCATGCCCAGCAGTTACTGTGAGTTTTCTGATCCTGTCAAAAGCATACATCATTGATGAGGATCTTTGGAAAGAGAAATTCATTATCTCCACATGAGACATTGGGACACCTCCTTTCAAGCTCCAGTTACTGAACTGTCATATCTGAGCATCGCAAACTCTCCACCATAGGGGAAATCCGCAGACTTTAACCTTCAAACATTGTCAATGAATGCAGGCTGCAGCCTTCAGAAACTGGATCACTGTTTGTAGGAGTAACTTACTCTGTTTCAATCAAGTGTCAAATGAGTAAAATAAAAAAGAATATAAGGTTTTAATAAACTCATAGCTTAAGATTGTCCTTTATGAAGCCATTCAGTATCATGTGCTTCCCCAGCAAATCTATCTGCTTTTTTGTAATGCATTAGATGCAATGTAGTCACCTTGTGATTGCTAGTGTTACAAACACACATTCACAGTTTTGAAATAATGCATACCAAACCAGACCCACTCCATTTCTGCACCTATGTAGAATGCCATCTTCTCATGTTTAAATGACTTTTCACATGTGGAAGAGCATCCTTAATACCAAGCATAAATCCTACAATAATAAAACTGTAGTAAGACTTGAAAGGACATAGGTGAGTAGCTGTAGAAAGAACAAGTCCTGTCTTGGACAAGCCAACTCTTATCTTAGAAGACATTAAGTAACACAGCTCCCAAAATATATAAATAAAATCCCTACATTAAATTTATGCTAAATATTCAACAGAATAAATTTATAGGCAGAAATGCTAAGCTTTAAACAAGCTCCAATCTGGGAACTTGAAAAAAATGAAAATAAATAGAATTTTACTTGATTATTTATGAATTGCAACTGGAATTCCAATTACTAAAACCATCTTGCTGATGTACTGCAGGTTTAGAAGCATTTAAATACTTGTCACATTGGGAATATTCAAAGGGTCAATTGATATGATAGCTTTGGGTTATAGAAACAACAACATAAACCAAAGAGGAGAAAACCATTCCTCATTCTTAGTGTCGACTAGGTGGTGTGTTATGGCAGTTTTCCTTTGTGATGTGACACAGTGTTGTGGAAAAAAATCAGAGGCAACGAGAGTATGTTCAGTTCAAGAAATCAGCTTGGCATCCTGCCGAAGCCAATGCAGTCCCTGCCGGGTGTAACGAGCCAGATCTGTCATGATGCTTGCATTAAAGATGAGAGGGCCCATCACTTTGTCCAGTTCAGCAAAGAATTCTAGAAAATTAAAAACATTCATTAAGTATAACACATTCTTCACTGATTTACTGTAAAACAGCAGTCGCCCACACTAAAGGCCTCTAGAGAGTCTCAGGTTCAGGAAGCAATACATTTTAAACAGGAAGCACGGGAATGAATTCCAGGCAAAAAAATACCACTGAAGAAAATAGTCAGCTGCTACTACATACTAAAAATGGAGTCCCACTGGCACAAATGCAGAGTCCCACTGGATTACTTACTCAAAAGCACTCTTTATGTGTTATTTCTGTGCAAGAAGTAAGTAGTAAGGCTGGAGAGAAGGCTCAGGGGTTAAGAGCACTGGCTGCTCTTCCAGGGGACCTGGGTTCAATTCCCAGCACCCACATGGCAGCTCACAACTGTCTGTAACTAACTCCAGTTCCAGGGGATATAACACCCTCAGACAACACATGAAGGCAAAAACACCAACACACATAAAACAGAATAAATAAATCATTTAAAAAAGTAGTAAACAGGAAGTAGTGTTTGTGTGTTCCCACAGTAGCCCCTGTGTAACTCCATGAAAGTCTGTAGCAACCATTCTGCTGTTATCAGTGGCCTGAACCACCAACCAAGTCCTTCTATCTAGCCAGAAGTTTAAAAACCGAAAGGACAGAAACAAAAAGACTCTTCCTCAGTGAGCAACAGAGGCACTACATCAGGATGGCATAAGTGGAAAGAGTGAACGATGTCCTAGGGTTTGACTCCAGTGTAGTTTTGGGAGCAGACATGGATGGAGTACTTGGATACTTCTCTGAAAAGAAAGCTTATAGACACGCAGAGAAAACGGATTGTTAAAGATTACTCAATAATCAAATAAGACAAGAAATGACCAGACACCTAAGGTTAAATCTTTGTACAGAAATTCCGAATAATAAATGCAAAGGGAATGCTAGAACAGAATATTGCTGCTGGGTTGGTTTTTTTTGTTGTTGTTTT
Organism: Mastomys coucha; assembly: GCF_008632895.1. Taxonomy (NCBI): domain Eukaryota; kingdom Metazoa; phylum Chordata; class Mammalia; order Rodentia; family Muridae; genus Mastomys; species Mastomys coucha. The sequence continues at coordinate 48,422,150 of NW_022196911.1, read as the reverse complement.
GTTTGGTTTTTTTTCTCCCTCCCTCCCTGAATAGGATTTCACATAGCTCAGGCTGCCCTGAGCTCCCAATGATAACCTCAAACTCTTGATCCTTACAGCTTCTGCTCCTGGAATTACAGGCAGTGAAGTGCAAGTTTCTGGTTGTGTTATGTGATACAGACTCACAAGATGTTTGGAGAGAACATAGTAAGACTCAATACACAATGATGGGGGAGCTTGCAGAGCTAGCTGTGTAACTCTTTGTTGGTCTCTCATCTTTGCTAATCTTCACTTCAATGAGAGAGACATGGCAGAAAACTCCTGGCATTCTGGCAAGTCCTGGTTTGGCAGAGGCCTAGCAGTTTCTGCTGGATCATGCCAACACTGCTGTTTGGTGACACTTTTGAACTGGACTGTTGGTGTCTGACACTTCTGAACTGGGAAGCTGGTATCCTGACAACGGAGATTGGAATCGCCCCAAAGAATCACTTCCAAACAGGTTCCCATCCCCTTGTCCTATTTACCATCTTTTCTCCCCTACCTCTGGGTGGGGGTTTGGGGGATTAGAAGAGGGGTCGAAATGTTTGAGAACCCTTATTAAAGAAGGTTTTGAAAAATCTCAGCCTACAGGCAAGCACCACTATGCCTAGCACATAATGAATTTTTTATTTCCTAATAATGGACCCAGGCAATAGTCATCATGGATGTCAAAAGTGTAAGTTAAAGTTTAAAGGAAATGTTATATCATGCTCATCAAAGTGACACCAAATAATAACCTATTGATCTTAAAAATTTAAAAAAATAACAATAATTTTGCCGGGCAGTGGTGGTGCACACCTTTAATCCCAGCACTTGGGAGGCAGAGGCAGGTGGATTTCTGAGTTCGTGGCCAGCCTGCTCTACAAAGTGAGGTCCAGGACAGTCAGGGCTACACAGAGAAACCTTGTCTCCAAAAACAAAAACAAAAAAAAATTTTTTTTAAAAGACAGGGTCTTGCATAGTAGTTCAGACTGGTTTCCAACTTGCAGTCCTTCTGAGATGATAGGAAGTCTATCCCTGTGGTTAGGCTTGGAGGTCTCAGAAGCCCAAGCCAGGCCTAGCGGCATCACTGCTTCTGTCTGCTACCTACAGAGCCAGATGTAGAACTCTCAGCTACTTCTTCAACACCATTTCTGCTTATGTGCCACCATGCTTCCTGTCATGATGAGTGACTGAACCTCTGAACTGTGAGCCAGCCCCAGGCAAGGGCTTTCACTAGTAAGAGTTGCAGTGGTCGTGTGTCTGCTCACAGCAACAAAATACTAACACAACACCTTAGGCAACAAGGTGTATCCGAATAAGATAAACCACCTAGAGCATTATAGCTAAATATTAAACTTGAATCTAATCATTAGAAAGGAACGAAGAAAGATAAAATAACAAATGCAATGGCAGCATGAGGAAGAAATGGTCACATGCAGAATGACACTGTCTATGACTCAGTTTCTTCACAACATCAGTGGCATGGCCAAATAAGGGGAAGAGCTACTCAAGACACTCACAAAATGCACCACTTAGACCCTGCTTGAATATTATATAAAACAAATCCAACTCTCTCTCTCTTACATTTATCTGTCTGTGGATGTGTCACAGTGTACTTGTGTTGAGTCAGAGAAAAACTCTGTGGAGTCTCTTCTCACCTTCCACCAAGTAGGTCCTGGGGCTTGAACTCAGGTTTCATGATAAGCACTTTTACCTAATGAGCCATCTTGCAGATGCCAACTACTATATTGGTTAAGGTATATTTGAGGCTACCGGGGAAACTTGATGGTAGACAAGGCACTGCCCCCTGAGCAACATTCAACAAGCCAGAATAGAGAGGTTATCTATCTTACACCAAGAACTACTTCTAGTTTAGCTTGTGTCAGCAATACCACAAAAGCTGTTTGTCTGTGTCCCTTCCCCAACATCAGTCCATCTGTTCCCCATCCTTCACATTAGGGGCCAAACCCAGGGCCTTATGTATGCTGAGAAAGTAATCTAACAGGGAGCCATGTACAGCCCCAGGGTATTTTAACCACATCCACATTTAGTATACAGCTATGCAAAGGAGGTTATTAACAAATTGATTATGGCCGGGCGGTGGTGGCGCACGCCTTTAATCCCAGCACTTGGGAGGCAGAGGCAGGCGGATTTCTGAGTTCGAGGCCAGCCTGGTCTACAGAGTGAGTTCCAGGACAGCCAGGGCTATACAGAGAAACCCTGTCTCGAAAAAAAAAAAAAAAAAAAAAAAAAAAAAAAAAAAAAAAAAAAAAAAAAAAAAAAAAAAACAAATTGATTATGATTGTCTTTAAACCACAAAATAAAGGAAATGGTCTCCACAATTCTACTATCAAAGTTTATCCCGTGCCCAACAAACCTTTTTGCTCTTTGGAAAGCTGTTCAGCTTGGTCCCAAATTTCTGTGGCATAGAGGAAGTTGGATGTAACCTGGACATAGCTTGCTGCCATCTGGTGGATTTTCTGTGGAATGGTCACTGAAGAACCACTTGCTGAAGCACTACTTCCCCCAGAAGAGTAACTTCCAGAATTGCCTGGTGACAGCTTTGGAGAAACAGGGGATGGCATCCCAACAGCTTTGCTACACACAAAGAGAAACAGATGCTTATTCACACACACGTAGTGAATACTACGAAATCAGCATACTCCAGGATGGAAGTTATCCTGGGCTCCTGTCTCAAAAGAACAAATTAAACAGGACACAGTTCAGTAGGAGAGCACTTGCTACCATGCAAAAGGCTCTGGGGTCTACATTAGCCCTGGGGATGGGTAGATAAGGGAAAATAAGATAGACTGTCAACTCACATTAACACAAAGACTCAGAAAATGAAAAAGAAAATGTAAGTTTGCAGGGTGTTTGTTCACCTTTCAGGTGTAGGTGGAAGGTAAATCAAAACCAAGCCACTATATTCTAGCAATGAAAAGTCTGAGTGAAGTTAAAACCATTGTAAGAAATCTAAATAACTATGAAATCCACCTGAGAAGACTCCAGGTACTGTTAAAAACTTCTCTGGGGGCTTGTGAGATGGCTCAGGGGTAAGGGGCTTGCCACCAAGTCTGATAACATAAGAACATCTATGAACCTAAATGGTAGGAGGGAGAAAGAAAACCAAACCAAAAACCAACTCAGATTTCTGACCTGTTGACATGTCTCATTCCTAACCTTTCTAAAATTCCTTATATTTAAAATTATTAAAATAAAATAAAATAAAATTATTAAATTGGAAAGAATCATTTAAAAAAACTTCTCTAGAGGCAAAATGCAGTAGGAAAGCATGCAAAAGGCCCTGGGTTCAATTCCAAACATCAAAATAAAAAATTTAAAACACCTTACTAGAGATCATAAAACTTTAAAAGTAGCAACCTTTTTGCTGTCCATTTCTACTGTGATCCACAAATAATCAAAAATATTTCGGAGAACAAAATTGTACCTACCTCCCCAAGCCAGGTGAAGGTGCTTGAGAATTACTGTAAGAATTCTGCATGGAAGAAAATAAATTTATTTAACAGAAATATATATAACTTTTAAGGTGTTCAATATCTTCCAAAGTGTTGAGCTAGGGTTGATCTTGAGAATTTTATTAAAACTGGCTCCATATCAAGTTTGAGAGCTCAGTTTAGACTAGATGAGACACTATCACAGAAAAAGTAACATGAGGGTAGAGATGGCTCAGTGGTTAAGAGCAACTGTTGCTCTTCCAGAGGACCTGGCTTTAGACCTTAGCACCCAAGCTGGGCAGTTCACTCTATTCCAAGTGATCTGGATCTTCCTCTGGCCTCTGAGAAAACACACACACACACACACACACACACACACACACACACACATGCACGCACATTTTAGTTTTTTTTTATGTACAGGTGTTTTTACCTACATGTATATCCGTGTATCACATGCATTCCTGATGCCATCAGAGGCCAGAGGATGTCAGATCCTGTGGAACACAGAGAGCTATTCCACGTGAATGCTGGGAATTGAGTCTGGGTCTTTTGGAATAGCAGCCAGTGCTCTTAAGCACTAAGCCATTTCTGCAGAACAATAAATCTTTAAAAACAGCAACAAAGAATGTGTGAATGCACAACAGAAAGAAGTTACTAGGTGAAAACCTAGGTTGTTCTAGAAGACCTCAAAGACAAAAGAAACTATGAGTAGCCAGCGGAGCTGATTCAGAGTAGCATGCCTGGAAGACAGAAGGAGGTGGGTCTCTGTGAGCTCAAACCTAGCCAGGTCTACAAAGTGAGTCCAGGACAGCCAGGGTTATTACACAGAGAAACCCTGTCTTGAAAAACTAGAAAAAACAAAAAGCAAAAAGGGGGAAAACCCCAGTGAATAACAGAGATAAATGAAGAAAAAAACAACAACAACAACAACAGCCAGGCAGTGGTGCCACACGCCTTTAATCCCAGCACTTGGGAGGCAGAGGCAGGTGGATTTCTGAGTTCATGGCCAGCCTGGTCTACAGAGTGAGTTCCAGGACAGCCAGGGATACACAGAGAAAGCCTGTCTCAAAAAACCTAAACAACAACAACAAAATATACACAACAAGTCATATATATAAAACCAGGCAGAAAAGAGAAAACCCATGACCCATCTAGGTTGTATAAAGAGGGGTTTAGACAAGGAGTAAGAGGCTCTTGAGGACCTTGTAGGCCAGACCTTGAGCCTATAGCAACAGTGAGTTATAGACAAGTTTTACAGTCCTAACTATATAGGATTTGAGGAGAATATATATAAAATACTAGCTTGAAATTTAAAAAAAAAAAAAAAAAAGGAAGATATTTAGGGTACTACAATAATTTTGTCTGGGCTGGGTGTGTGGCTCAGTGGTTGGGCACTTGCTTAGAATGCCCTGAGTTCCATCCCTTGTAGTGTAAGGAACAAGACAAAACAAGGTAACAGTTTGAAGGCAGGTGGTAGTGAAAATGCAAAGAACATTTTCTAGTATACACATGGCTATTGTTTACAACTATGAAAATTTTGTAATCCAATATACATCTTTGAAGGCTTACTCAAGAAAGCACAAACATATCTGAGAATTTCCAAGCTTGTTTGTTCCTCTCTTGCTATGCTGTGCCTAAATAAGAGAGTATCTCGGGGACAGGGATGGGAAGGTGTGCACGATTTGTCCCGTAGGCAATGGGCTGTGCTAAGCATACTACCTTCAGGTGCTCAGTCAGCGTCTTGGAGTACTTCAGAGCGTTCTCCTTCTTCAGTTTGAACAACCTCAGGTACAACAATGACTGGCATCTCAGGCTAGGCAATGGAAAAGGGCAGTGTATTTAGACATGGCTACATCTACAAGCGGTCTTTCCACTGTGTAGGAATATAGGGTTGGCTTCATGTGAGCAAACATGGCCCAGGGTCAATGTTACCTCTCAAATGAAACCGAGAGGTCAGCATGGAACACACCACAGGAAAGAGAAGTAGCTAAGAAACTCCTACCATCCCACGATTACTGACATTCAAAGGTAAGACTATACCAACATACTGTAATTCAAATACCTTTCCAAAGTTAAAAACGAAAAGTAGAAAACTGAATACTCCCCGAGTGAGATGGAATACACTAACATTCACCAAGCTCATGCAGTTCAGCCCACACAATTATTGTTCCTGCCCATGCACCCAGTAAAGGCCACTTCCGCATCCACTGGTCTTTCAGTTCCTTACAAGTTTCCCATTCTTCCCTACAATCCTGCCCCTGCCTATGCTGTCACCTCCAGAGCAAGTCTTCATCTCCCAACCATGTACTCTTACAGACCTCAAACTCACAGTAATCCACCTGCCTCTGCCTCTTGAGTACTGGGATTAAAAGTGTGGGCCACTATGCCTGGCCTGAGTATTCTTTTCTTTAACAGAATCTGTTCACATATGTATGCGGTTTATTGTTTCTGTCTCTTCTTACTGGGGTTTAGACTCTATAGTGTGCAGAGTAATGTTAGACAGTTCACAGGTGCATTTCTCATGTAAACACAGTGCCTGGTAAAGCATGCAACTCGAAGTGAACAGATAGATATCTCTCTGGAAAAAAGCAAACAGGGGTGTGGTGGGTCGAATATGCTTGGCCCATGGGAAATGACACTATTAGGAGAATAGTGCAGCCTTGTTGGAGGAAGTGTGTCACTGTTGGGGTGGGATTTGAGGTCCTATACTCAAGCTCTGCCCAGTGTGGTAAGAGAGTCTCCTTCTGGATGCCTCTGACCAGGAACTAGATGTAGAACTCCAGTTCCCTGTCTAGCACCATGTCTACCTCCCTGCTGCCATGCTTCCTGCCATGATGATAATGGACTGAATATCTGTAAGTGTAAGCCAGCCCAATTAAATGTCTTCCTTTATAAGAGTTGTCTTTGTCACGGTGTCTCTTCACAGCAATGGAAACCCAAACTAAGACAAGGGGGGTGTATAAAAAGAAGAACTTTAAAAAGTGGTCACTTAATTCAATGGAGGGGTCTAGCGTTGGTCCTACTCCAGCACGTTCATCAGAGAGCACTGGATTAGAAACAGGAGCTAAAACCTTTCAGTAGGGGTTTGAGCTATTTCCTGTTTGACTGTTAGGGTTTGTAAAGAGGTTGTGGAAGACTGATTCAAGGATAACACTCATAAGAGCACACATAGCACAATTCATCAAGAAACTGCCTGTTTCCCAAGCAAAGGCTAGAAGACAAACACTTACCAAAGTACTGTGAGTCTCTTGTCTGCAGCTGTAGCATCTGGTGCCAAATAATTCTTTAGTTTCATAGTGTATCTATGAGTTGAGATAAAAAAGAACAGAATATTTCACCTTGATCTTATAACTTATGTTCTAGAAATATCAGAACCAACCCTAAATAAAACACCCACTAACATCTTCCCTAAGAAAAATGGAACACTGAGTATCTTCTCAGTTAATCAAACAGCTGAGTAACACTACTAAAAGATAATGAGATCCCAATGAAATGTCAAGCCCCACTTACTTAATGAGCTCCACCGTGTCTGAGTACATAGGGAACGGGGACTTGGATTCCTGAGCATTCTTCTCTAATGCATTCCCACACTCAATGAAAGACACTACAGCATCAAGGTAGTACACAGCTTTCTCAAACCTATCAGACTAAAGGAAAACAGTGCTGATTAACGACCCACTGCAAATACAGACAACAGAAGGGAACACATGTCAAAACCTGAATAGCAGCTTGATGAAGCACGGTAGGAAGAATATTTACATACCAAAGCATCTGCATTGTGTTTGAGTTTTTTTGCTTCTTGTAAGTAATGGTCTGCTGAATAATTTCTGCAAAATACAATTTTTTTATAAATAAAAGTGGTCAACATTTCCTAAGAAAATAACTAAGTTGTTTTAGTCTCTAGTATCTTATAGCTTTCACATTCTCAAGAAGTGAATGATTATTAAATATTTATAACAATAATAAACTACTAACAAACATTTCCTAACAAATGTATATAGATTAAGAATATAAAATTATGGGCTACTATGGCAAATCTGCTAATCAAGTTCCCCAGTGTTTCTTTCTTTCTTTTTTTTTGTTGTTGTTGTTGTTTTGTTTTTTTGAGACAGGGTTTCTCTGTGTAGCCCTGGCTGTCCTGGAACTCACTTTGTAGACCAGGCTAGCCTCGAACTCAGAAATCCACCTGCCTCTGCCTCCCAAGTGCTGAGATTAAAGGCATGCACCACCACTGCCCGGCCAAGTTCCCTAGTGTTAAACATTAGCTTACTCAAGTTTTTTTTTTTTTTAAAGATTTTATTTTTATTTATTTTATGTGTATGAGTACACTGTAGCTGTACAGATGGCCGTGAGCCATCATGTGTGTGGCTGCTGTTGATCTCAGGACCTCTGCCGGCCCCGCTAGCTCTGGCCCCGCTCACTCAGGCGTAATTTACTGCAGCTGTCTTCAGGCACACCAGAAGAAGGCGTCAGATCTCATTATGGGTGGTTATGAGCCACTATGTGGTTGCTGGGATCCGAACTCAGGACCTTTGGAAGAGCAGTCAGTGCTCTTACCCACTGAGCCATCTCACCAGCCCTCAAGTTTTTTTTTTTAAACCCTGAGTAAATCAGATACAGACAGGAAAAAGTACCTCCAACCGAAGGCAAGAGAAAGAAGCACTGCTTATCTGAAAAGAGCCTGTTATCAGCAGTGGTCCCGACAGCAGGAACAGCTCTAAGAACACCCTTCCTGTCACTCTGGAGAGGCACTGGGTGTTAACAGAGTAGCTGGACTAAAGATACCTTTCATGTTAAAATCTGAATATTCTGTAGGTCAGATACAAGTATTAATCATATAGGACCTGACCTACTTAAGCAAGTTTATTATACGCTGACTGGAATTTCTAAAATGCATATACAGATGTTTATTTATCTCTTTACAGCTGGTATGGTGGTACATGCCTTTAATCCAGATACTTAGGAGGCTGAAGTAAGCCAGCTTCTAAGAGTTTGAGGCTAGCCTGGTCTACATAGTGAGCTCCAGGCCAGCCAAGACTACATAGAAAATTCTGTCTCAAAAAAACAAAAAACAAACAAAAAAAAAACAAAAAACAAAACCCACAAAATTAATCTCACCTGTCATCAAAGGCAAGCTTCGTTCTCCGAGGCTTTGACGACTCAGGAGTTGGTGTAGATGGAGGACAATTAGAGGAGCTATTTGGAGCCTTCTCCTGATGAAAAGAATAGATACAACTAAGTTGAAAATTGTCAGGAGATTAAAAATGAAACTAATCACACTTCTTCAGCCACTGCTAAAACAGAAATAAAATTCTACAGTCTTCAAACTTCTTTGTTTTAAATTTTATACTGCTTCTATTCAACAGGAGATTGAATTCATTTTATATAACCAGACAGACTGGGTTCATTTTATATGACCAAAATATTCCTACTTATTAAGAGTCTACTGTATGCAAGGCACTTAGGCTAGGTACTTGTTAAAACATAAGGAAGATATGAACTGAGTATCAAAATGGTAGTACTGGTTGGGGAGATGGCTGAGTAGGTCAGCACATGTGCTTTGAAGCAAGAGAACCTGGTTCAAATCCCCAGTATCTGCAGAAGAGCAGTATCTGTAAGATCCCCAGTATCTGTCAGAACATGGCTGCATGTTCTGACAACACTAGGGTTGTAAGGATGAGACAGTCAGGGAGTAGGAGGGACTGAAACAGTGAGCTTCAGGTTCAAAGAAAGACTCTCTCAAGAAGACAAAGGGCTGGAGAGGACTCAGCAATCAAGAGCACTGGTTGCTATTACACAGTACCTGGGTTTGGTCCCAAGCACCCACACCATGTCTCACAAACACCTGTAACTCTAGTTCAAGGGATCCAATACCTTTTTTTGACCTCTAGCACCAGGTACACAAATGGTACATATCACACATACACACATGCAAAACACTTGTACATACAAAACAAAACCAAAAAACTTAAAAACTAAACAGATGAGACACAACTCAGTAGGAAACAATACCAAAGGCCCTCCCTTGGCTTCTGCACACACGCACGGGCACACAAGCGGAGGTGGTGCTGCATCATAAGTGCCTGCACACGTGCACGCGCGCGCGCACACACACACACACACACACACACACACACACACACACACACACACACGCACACAAACAGAGAAATAAAGGTAGCACTCAGGAAAGTAGATGCTGGGTGTGGTGGCACATGCCTTTAATTCCAACACTCAGTCAGACTATTCAACTGTATCAGTACTATGTATGTTAAGGGTGACCATTTGAAGCTGGGTTTGGTAGCACACACTTTTAGTCCAAACACTAGCGAGGCAGAGGCAAATGGATCTCTGTGAGTTCCAGGCCAGTCAAGGTTACATAGTGAGACTCTACCTCAGAAAAAAAAAAAAAAAAGCTAGATGTGGTGGCACACTTTCCAGCCCCACCTCTCCTATAGAGGAAAATCGCCCAGCTAACCCAAAATACACAGCACAGAGCAGTAAGGAGATCCTACCCCAACAAGATGAAAGGTGAGAGCTGACTCCTGAAAGTTGTCCTCTCAGACAGACAAGACAGACAGACAGACAGACAGACAGACAGACAGACAGACAGACAGATGGATGGATGGATGGACAGGTAAACAGAGTCAAGTCAGTCTCTCTCTCTCCCTTTCCCTCTCCCTCTCTCATATATTCTTTTTAAAAACTGCACAGGCCTATAATGTTAATGAGCTGTTTACAAACAGCAGTGTCACCTCAGGAAGACAAGGGGGTGATTTCTAAGGCTCACGCCCACCACCATACCTTGGCGTCTTTGGAGCTACTGGAAGCCTTCCCTTCAGTCTTCTTCTGCTTTGCCGTGGAGGAGCTGTTCTTGCTGCTGCCACTGTTCTCTTTGTTGCTGGTACCACTGGACTTTAAGGATGATGACTGACTGACAGTCCTCTTCCGAGAGCCATGCTCTGTTTTGGAATCTTTTGAAGGAACGGGTCCAGCGGGTGAAGGTAGCAAGTCCTTTTCTTTTGAACTACTCTGCTTAGATGACCTGCCAAGAAAAAAAAAAAAAATCCCAAGTGCTCTCATTTCTGCACAGTGATACAGGAGTGAAGGATTTTTCCATCTCTTTTCACCTGCTTTTAGGACAAATTTGCAAAGACATTCTCCATATGCTGATTACAAAAAAAAAGACTATAAATTCCATCAAGTAGACATCTGTCTCTTCCTCGGCCCTGCCCCATTTATTTGTTTTCTCTTTCCCACAATCATGCCCAAGCCTAGAACAATCTGCCACAAAATAAATGCTTAATAAAATACTGGTCGAATCAATTGATTAAATAGATAAATTGTGAAAAGATTGATGCTTACAAGTCTCTTTCAAGTTGTAGATAAGCTACCCAGAGAGTAGTGAAGTTTTACTGTAACTCTTATGTCATATTTTGTGCTGGCTAGTTTTACAACAACTTGACACAGGCTAGAAACATTTGAGAGATGGGAACCTCAAGTGAGAAAATGCTCCCATAAGATTGGGCTTGCAGGCAAGCCTGCAGAGCGTTTTCTTAATTAGTGGTTGATAGTTCCAGGGCAGCCAGGGCTATACAAAGAAACCCTGTCTCGGGGAAAAAAAAAAAATTACTGGTTGATATTGGAGAAGACCCAGCCCATTGTGGGTGGTTCCATCCCTGGGCTGGTGGTCTTGGGTTCTATAAAAGAAATTAGTCTGAGCAAGCCATGAGGAGCAAGCCAGTAAGCACCACTCCTCTGTGGCCTCTGCATCAGCTGCTACCTCCAGGTTCCTGCCTTGTTTGAGTCCTGGCTTCCTTCAATGATGAACAGTTGATATGGAAGATAAGCCAAATAAACCCTTTCCTCCCCATATTGCTTTTGGTCATGATGTTTCATCACAGCAATAGTAACCCTAACTAGGAGATACTCTTAACTCACTAAAGAAGAAGAGTAACAGCTTCCCATCTCTTATTAGCTAAATGCACAGCTCTCACTACTATCTACATGTGCATACATGCTTATGACATTCAGTCAATTAAAAAGAATACTCTGAAGCATTTCGAAAAGTACCATACAACCAATGGTAAACATAGCCAAGACGGACATGCAACATGACATGGGAACATACTCTCTGGTGCTGGATGGCTTGTGGCCTGATGAGTTCTTCTCCTCCGTTTTGGGTTTTTTGCTCTCACTGGCTCGGTTATCATCATCATTCTGGACAAAAACAGAAACAGTAGTTCTTAAGCATGACAAGGGTGTCCTATGTTAGATCCACAGTGTGAAATGATGTGGCTGTGAGCACTAAAATAGTTTTGTGTAGACATATATTTCTATTTCTTTCTTGGATGTATACCTGGGACTATAATTGGTGGATCCTAAGGTAACTGCATATTCAGCTTCTTTGAGAAACTGCCAAACTGTAATCCACAGCACCTGCATCTCACAGTTCTGCTAGCACTGCATAGAAGTTCCAACTCTGTAGTTTCACCAGCACTTGAACATACCACTACTTGCTAACAGCTAAGTCTCATTATCTCTGAAAAACTTCTTGGCTGAATTACAAGTGGCAAACCTATCTACTGTTGATGTTACTTCCATATAAATACCTACTGCTTCAAGTAATACGCAATAAGAATACAAACATTCTACTTCTAATGTAACAGAACAGTCTGTTTGCCGTTAAATGATTAAATTCAAATTAATAAAGACATGAGAAAAAGTCACCTACACACTGCTACCAGTGACTCAGGGTCTCCTCCTAGCACTATCAGTGTAGCCTCCAGGAATTGCCCCTGAGACTTTACCAAAATTAGAATTCTAGTGGAGGGCTAGAAAGATGTCTTAGTGGCTGCTCTTGTAGAGAGAACATCAAGGAGTTCTAAGCACCATGGTGGCTCACAACCATTTGTAACTCAAATTCCAGGGCATCCAATACCTTTTTTGGATCTCCTGGCACAAGATGGTACACATACATATATGCAGGCCCTATATAAAGCTGATCTTATATGCACATATGCAGGCTCTGTATAAAGCTGATCTTATAGCAAGCTGTGTCTTTATCTTGGAAGTATTTAAGATGAGAGCAGGGTATGAAACCACAGACTTTTCCTCCATGTTGGAACTGCATCCAGGGTTTCACACATGATCAGCAAGAGCTCTACCATTAAGCAACACACTTAGCCCTGGGGAATGTTCTCAGTTCTGGCCTGTGTTAATGGAAAAAAGCTAGGCACATAAGTAAATACTGGATGAGTGAAATTCTTATGGATGTATCTGTCACAAAATCAGTGAGTCAGTTGTGCTCACATTAGGACAGTACTAAAAACTATGGCCTGACCTGAGGCTAAGACAAAAAAGACTGCATGGATTACATTCAAACTCTACCTTTAACCTGGCCACCACACACTCTGCTCAGAGATCCTATTTAAGAAGAAACTATCCTGTTTTATTTAAGGAGACAGAACACAGAGAAACTGTTCCATATGTAGTCTCAAGGGGGCCTTGTGCTCAAACACTATTTTCCTTTTCAGCTCATAATCCACAAACTATATTTCCATGGCATTTCAGATGCTGGTATCTAAAAATGAACAATAAAAGGGGCTGGCAAGATATCTCAGATGCTAGCAACCTGAGCTCAGTCCTGGGATCCACGTAGCAGAAGAAAAGAATCGACTTCCACTTGTTGTTCTCTGGTTTCCAGTTATGTATTATAGTGTACATGTGTGCATACACACATAAATTAATAAAACAGAATTCAAAAGCAACAGTGACTATGTAATGTAAAGTCAGAATATCACGTGCTAGGGCTAAGACACTCAGCAGTAAGGACACTTGCTACTCTTCAAGCAGGACCAAAGTCAAGACACTGTAATAATGTCAGGCAGCTCACAACTGGTTGGAACTGGCTCCAGGGAATTTGACACCCTCCCCTGGCCTCCACAGGAGCATACAACAGCCTGAGTGCATACACAGACACAGATACACACAGACACAGACAGGTAAACAGACAACAGAGACAGATAGAGAGACTGACACACAGAACATATACTTATACACACATAAATAAAATTATTTTAAAAATAGCTAGTATTTTAATATTAAGATGCTTAAGAATATGGAAAGTAGGAAAAAATATTTCTAAAAAAGAAGAACTGCCAGCCTGTAACAGACCTTGTGTTTCCTCTTGCCTTTGTTGGAAGCCTTTTCTGAGGCTTGCTTCTGCACCTCTCTTGAGTGTTTTTCTGGAACATTTTTCTTTTCCCCCTTGGGTGGCTCTGTTTCTTTGTAAGGCTTCCCAGGTATTCTAGTCAAAAGATTCAGGTCAATCTTCACAATGAGTGGATACCTGTCATCAGGCTCACTGAGTGGGGAAAGCAGCTCCTTCTCTTCCATAGGAGAGAACATTCGTTGCCGAAAAAAGCTATCTTCTTCCTCCACCGAGGAGGGCTTGACAGGAGTCCTGTTGCTTTCAGGGTACTTAGGAGTCTGTGAGGAGGGAGGCAGGCTCTCACTCTCATCTGAATCTGAGGATGAGGTATCTGTTTCTATGATTTCCCGAGATTTCTGGGAGGATTTACTTGCTGACTTGTATTTCTTTTTCTCTGCTGTAGGTCGAGGGGAAGATTTCGACTCCTTTTTGATGTTGGGTTTCCTTGAGCCCTTGGTGGCTGCTTTGTGCCTGCTGGAGGGCATGCTGGTAGCCATGTCCACAGGGGTCTCACTTTCTATCTTCAGGCCTCCACGAGGCTCTTCAGCAGCTGACTTCTCAGGTTTTTTGGGTTGTTTTTTGCCGACAGTTCTCCTCTGTGTAGTGCTGTCACTCTGTGCAGGAGACTTCTGCCTCCCACGGCCACTTTCTGATCCCTTTTGGATGGTTTTAGAGTCTCGTCCTGGGGTGGCAGAGCTTGTTTCTTTTGGGCCCCCTGGATCCGTGTAGTTACTGGCAGTGCCCTGCTCCCGGCCTTCTTTCTTGTAGGCTTGAGATGATGGGACGTTGCTGTCTACAGAGGAAGCCGGGGATACTTTATGTGGGTTCACTTTGTTCAGCCAGTTATCAAGCTGCCACTTGTTGGTTGGTGGTGGTTCAGGCTGGAAATGAAAAGAAAACAGATAAATATATAGATGTAGGCTTTTCTCAATATTGAAGCTTTCCCTCTCTTTATAAAGTCAAGCAAGAGGAAAAAGAAAAATGCTTAAGGTGATAAGCATTTGTTTGTCATGTTTCTGCCAGAGTCAAAACACAGGTAAAATATTATTAGCTCTAGTCACTTGGCCTCCTGAGTGCTAATCCTAATTTAAAAAAAAAGTTTTTCAAATAATAAGTAAACCAAAAAAAGCCTAGGTTTTCTATAAAACATGGTTCATGTATCTTTGATGACAATCCACAGTGACAGCTGGAGTGGTTGTCAGGAGAGCTTGATTGGCAGCAGCCCTCTGTCTCACCTCAGGAGAAGCGCTCTGGGATGGCTCATTCGCCTCACTGTCACTGGAGCTGCTCTCGCTCTCCGAGTCAGACCCAGAGCTGCTTTCAGATCCACTGTGGCTGCTCGAGTCATCCCTGGAGTTATCTGCTCCCTCACTATTATGGTGTGAAGGTTCAGAGTTACTGAAGAAGATAAAATAGAAATGACCAATATTTCCTTTACGATGGCAACAAGACCCCACTCAAATCTGACAACCAACTCTATTAACAGTGTGAAATACGGAATCCCAAAGTTCCTTACAAATGAAGTAGACATCCCCCAAAAGTCTCTGGTGTACTATTCTGCTAAAAATGCTCACTTTTAACATACTTTAAAATTCACCCAGTTTGAGTATATAATTTAATCTATTTTATTAATTTCCAGAATTATACAACCACCATCACAACTGTCATTATTTATAAGGCTGCTAATGATACCACCACAATGTTAAATCAGGCTAACCTCAGCCATCAAACCAACAACAACAAAACTACAAAATAAAAGGATCCCCACCTTCCTGGTGTACTCCTTGGCATTGTCTTATCACAATCCTAAAAATGAAGCATGAGAAATTATGAATGAATAATGCTGTACTTAAATAATATAAATGTCTGTACTAAAAAAAAAAAAGCTGGCTCCTTTAACATATGAAATAATATTTACTTAATACAGTGATTTAAAAAAAATAGTACAGTATACCATAGCACCCAGAAAGCAGAGGCAGCAGGATCATGAATCTGAGGATAGCCTGGGCCTTCATGAAACTGACCCAAAACAAAACCAATAACCAAAACACTACAAACAATGACAAGCCAGGACCCTTGTTTTCACTCAAAGAGGGAGTATGCCTAGCTCAATGCCCAGTAGCATTACTAACACACACACACACACACACACACACACACAAGAATCTCTAGGATAATTTTGCTTTGTTTTGTTTTTTGTTTTTTTTCGAGACAGGGTTTCTCTGAGTAGCCCTGGCTGTCCTGGAACTCACTCTGTAGACCAGGCTGGCCTCGAACTCAGAAATCTACATGCCTCTGCCTCACAAGTGCTGGGACTAAAGGCATGCGCCACCACTGCCCGGCTAGGATAATTCTTAAAAAAAAAAAAAAATTGGGGGTTGGAGAGAGATGGCTTATCAGTTAAGAGATGAGGCTGCTCTTAGAGAGGATCCAGGTTCAATTCCCAACACCCACATAGTACTCATAACCATTTGTAATTCCAGTTCCAGGGGGCCCATGCATATAAAACAAACAAATAAAGCAAAACAAAACTGGGGCTGGAGAGATGGCTCAGCAGTTAGGAGCACTGACTGCTCTTCCAGAGGTCCTGAGCTCAATTCCCAGCAACCACACGGTGGCTCACAACCATCTGTAATGGAACATTCAATGCCCTTTTCTGGTGTGTCTAAAGACAGCTACAGTATACTTACATATAATAGATAAATAAATAAATTCGTAAATATTTCTTGTAAGTAATTTCTTGTGTTTCAAAACTATGTTTTGATTCACAACAAGTGGTAATGAAACATCAATTTAAAAGAAGAAGAAGAGGAAGAAGCAACAGCAGCAGCTGCTCAAAGACATGACAGAAGGCTAGAATCACCCAGTGTCAGAAAGTATATAAAAAGAAAAGATACAGGATCCCAAACCAAGATACAAGGAGACAGTAATAGAAAGGGCTGACATACCTGTTCCCCATCACTGTCTTCACTGCTGCTTAGTTTTAAGTCATCCTTTAACATACTAGAGGAAAAGGGCAGAAAGGAGCATCAATTAGTCACAGCAGGCCAGAGGACTAAATATTTGTCAATAATTTAAGGAATAATCATTGTGTTAGCCAAAAATTTAATTGAAACACACATATACACACTCTCTCTGTTTAGAATTGTTCACATTATTCTAAAACATTTTAAAGGAAATCAGCCATTCATATAAGCCCTAAACTTTCTATGCATTGGGGGCTGGAGAGATGGCTCAGTGGGTAAGAGCACCGACTGCTCTTCCAAAGGTCCTGCGTTCAATTCCCAGCAACCACATGGTAGCTCACAACTATCTATAATGAGATCTGATGTCCTCTTCTGGACTGTTTGAAGACAGCTACAGTGTACTTACATATAATAAGTATATAAATCTTTTTTAAAAAAATTTTTTTAGGTCAGCCTAGTCTATAGAACTAGTTCTAGGACAGCCAAGCCTTACACAGGGAAAGCCTGTCTTGGAGGGAAAAAAAAATTTTTTTTCAAGACAGGATTTCTCTGTATAGGCCTGGCTATCCTGTAACTCACTCTGTAGAGCAGGCTGGCCTCAAAGTCAGAGGTCTGCCTGTCTCTGTCTCCTAAATGCTAGGGTAAAAGGCATGTGCCACTACCACCTAGCCAAAAAAAATTTAAAAAAAAAATTTTATTTATTTATTTATTTATTTAGTGCAGAAGTCTGGAATACAGGAAGAACAACCCACATTCCACAAGGAACTCAAGAAGAAGG
>NW_022196911.1:48393027-48403728 GCF_008632895.1 Mastomys coucha | reverse complement strand
AAAAAAAAACTTGTCTCTAATAGTATACATATATGTTAATAGAGCTTTGGTCCACTAGATAAGGCTCCTAAAGAAAAGCAAGATAAAGTCAAAGCCTCAAGCAATGCCTTCTTTGCCTCCAATAATCCACAGAGAGAGGGACCTGAGTAACTGCTATCGATTGGATAACTTTGAAAACCACAACACAATTTCCAGAGTCAAAGCTCTGGTTCATAATTGCCTGGCTAAGGAGACAAGCAGACACTAGCAGGAGAGTTTGGGGTAAGAAAGGACCATGTACAAATTTTCAAACTTTAACTTCTAAGTCTCCCTTTACCAAATTTCAAATTGAATTTAAAATATATAAATACAATAAGCTGATAATTTCTGCAATTTGTTTTCAAAGTAATGTCAAAAATTGAAGTTTTTTCTAAGTCTAAAATCATTAAACTTAAAATCAGAGTAACAGTAACACTGTGTTGTTTTACATGAAGTAACTCCTTAACAACAAGTTTGGGAGACCTGTACCTAGCCAGGTTCCCCTTCCCATTCCCAGGCGCTCCGTTACCTTTCTTCTGAAAGTGTTTTGAGTCTCCAGGCAGTTGGAAGAAGTCTTTCACTGCAGTAACTACCTGCACTCTCCCTCAAAGACTAATCTGCATTTCTAAATCTGACTATGAATTTACAACATACACAAAAATCACCTGGGAATAAAGCAACCAGATGACTATATAATATGAGAAGTTTTTAAAACTAGTTCAGTAAATGAAAATTTTAGAAAGTTTCCTTTTGTACAAGTGCCTAAGTGTGTCTCTATGACTGATTTCCAGTAAAGAAAATGTACTTACTCTGAATTCTCTCACCCCTTATGATTTAATAATGGCAGCTCAATGAACCTGTTTACATATGTGAGAATGTCAAAGCCTTTACCACACTGCCTCAGATCCAGCAGATGTTCTAGTTTCCTTAGCAACCAAAGCAGTATGCTCATGGTATACTTGGTATACATGGTATATACAACAGACATGCATTATTAACTTTTGCATACAGATAGTATAAAAGGAATATATGTGTTTCTCAGCAGTATACGGGACATGTTTTAACTAATGTTCTTTCCTTCTCAGTCCTCCTTTTGTTACATGAAGAAGCTGTTAGACTGAGGTTAACTCTGCTCTGTGCCCATGGCACAGGAAACCACATAGTGGCTGTTCCTTTGGAACTTCCTATAACCACTGTGTTAACCTGTGATCTTTAGAGTTCAGGTGCTCGCTCTCTAGATGTAATTTATTAACATCTAATAGCCTACGCCTACTGTGATACAGATTACTGATTCTACCTTCAAAATATAATAAAAATAGGAAAACTTAAAGATAATATAAACAATGTTGCTTTAGTGTACAGCACTCAGTGACTAAATGGAAGGTTTACTAAGAAGAACCCTATCTTTAACATGGTTTCCTTAAAGATTTATTTTCTTTATTTTATGTATATGAGTACATGAGTACACTGTAGCTGTACAGATGGCTGTGAGTTATCATGTGTGTGGCTGCTGGGAATTGAACTCAGGACCTCCGCCGGCCCCTCTCAATCCAGCCCTGCTCGCTCCAGCCCCACTCACTCCTGTGTAATTCACTGTAGCTGTCTTCAGACGCACAAGAAGAGGGCCTCCGATCTCATTATGGGTGGTTGTGAGCCACCATGTGGTTGCTGGGATCCGAACTCAGGACCTTCAGAAGAGTAGTTAGTGCTCTTACCCGCTGAGCCATCTCGCCAGCCCTAACACGGTTTCTTTATTAAATGTAAACTGTAAACTCAGAGTAAGGGTGGGCAAACCTAGGCCACTAGTGCTTTTTCTTTTCCTTTTGTTTTTTTTTTTTTTGTTTTTTTTTTTTTTTTTTTGAGATGCTTGTTGTTTTGGAGAAAGAGTATTACTATACATAGCCCAGACTGGCCCAATTTGCTTTGTAGCTCTGGCTTTAAACTAATGGTAATCTTCCTGACTCTGCCTTCTGAGTGCTAGGATTATAGACATTTATTTCCATGCCAGTATTCCACTGCTGTTTTGTAAAGAAATTGTTATCAGACTGGAGATATTGTTCAGGAGTATGGTACTCGCCTAACAGGTGCAAGATTCTGTGTTCAATCTCTATCACCACCCAAAAGGAGAGAAAACCGAGGAATAACATGTGCCTACACATAACCTGAACATTTGGGAGGCAGAGGCAAGAGGATCAAGTTCAACTCATCTTTGACTACATGTGGTGAGTTTGAGGACAGCCCAGACTACATGAGACTCAGTCTCAAAAAACAAAACATCAAAGTTAGTGTTTGTAGTCTATACAGCTTTTGTATTAAATGATAGAAGTGAGTATTTAGGAGGCAGGTTATATGGTCTCTAAAATCTATAATCTCTAGCTCTTAACAGGCAAAGTTAGCTTACATCTGTCTTAAAACATTAGTGTTTCTGCATGGGAATGTATGTAGCTCCATAGTGAAATATGAGTTTAGCATGTACAAGGCCTCTGGTTTCACAATGAAACCAGAGTCCAGTGAGATGGCTCAGAGGGTAAGGGGGCTTGCCAACTTACACTCCACAACCTGAACTTAATCTCTAGGACCAGAGAACTGACTCCTATAAGTTGTCCTCTGACTTCCACATGCCTCTCCATACACACACACATTCAAAATTCACGGTGATTTAAATTTTAAAAAACAAAAGAGTAATACTTCTAGCATTTAAAATATCCAGCTATTACAGATAACTTCTAGGAAAAAAAGACATCCATTGAGCAATAAACTTACGATTTTGACTGGTGTCCATTTGATGTTTTAGCAGAAGTACTGTATCTTTCTGAAACAAAAAAAATAGAAGTGAACAACTGAGTTATTTAGATTATAAAATATCTATGCAAAATGTCTATCTTCAAATATATAAATAAAATACATTGTACAAGGTGGACAAAAGAAACAGGCATCCTCAGGCAATGATCTTCCACAGCGATTTTACTACAGTTTTTCTTTGTTTGTTTTTTGTTTTTGTTTTTCGAGACAGGGTTTCTCTGTGTAGCCTTGGCTGTCCTGGAACTTGCTCTGTAGACCAGGCTGGCCTCTAACTCAGAAATTTGCCTGCCTCTGCCTCCCAAGTGCTGGGATTAAAGGCACCACAGAAATTTTAAAAGGCAATGTGCTCGCATTACTGTAACTCTGCTGATATTGATCTAGTTCAATGAAAATTTACCCAGTATCTGGAGAAATACATACAGACCTGATATTCATAATAACATGGCTTTATGTATAATTTTTTGAAGACAGGGTCTTACTACACAACCCAGGCTGGCCCAAATTCACAATGCAGAGCCTGAACTGGCCTTGAACTTCAATCTTTCTGGCTCGGCTGCCCCAGAGTCAGGGTTACAAGTATGTATCACCACATCCAGCATTATAATAGCGCAGCTTTAACAACAAAAGCTAGGAAATAAAATATATGTTCACTATTAGGAGGCTAATTAACTGTAATTATTTCATGTAACATGGTTTAATATTATAAAAGAGTGGACTAGAATTACATACTGATAAACACTTAGAGTAAATCCAGTGAAAAATACCAAAGTATTAACAAATCAGAAGAAATGTATAATACTATTTGCCATAATTAAACACTGGGGAAGTAAATGGGGGTGGGGTAAAAGTCAGGAAGAGACATTTGTGAGAGAAAATGAAAAGGTTAAGGTTTCTAGCTAGCTATTTTGGGGCATGTCAGCATCTCAAAGCTCAGTTTGGTGATACACTCCTGTAACTCTAGTGTTCAGAAACAGAGGCAGAAGGATCTCTGAGTACCAAGTAAGCTTGGGCTACATAGTGAGAGCCTGCTTTAAAAACCACTGTCAGGGGCTGGTGAGATGGCTCAGTGGGTAAGAGCACTGACTGCTCTTCTGAAGGTCCTGAGTTCAAATCCCAGCAACCACATGGTGGCTCACAACCACCCAAAATGAGATCTGACAACCTCTTCTGGTGCATCTGAAGACAGCTACAGTATACTTATTTATAATAATAAATAAATATTTGGGCTGGATGGAGCAGGATCTGAGCAAGCGGGGTCTACTGGAGTGAGTGGGGTTGAACAGAGCAAGCAGAAGTTCTAAAAGTCAATTCCCAACAACCAGATGAAGGCTCACAACTATCTGTACAGCTACAGTGTGTACTCATATGCATAAAATAAATAAATAAATCTTTTTTAAAAACCAAGACCAAAAAAAAAAAAAAAAAAGCCACTGTCAGACCCAGGCAGTAGTGGTGAATGCCTTTAATCTCAGCATGAAGGAAGCAGGGACAGACAGAGCTCTTTGAGTTCAAGACCAGCCTGGTCTATATCATAAGTTCCAGGACAGCCAGGGGTACACAGAGAAATCCAGTCTCAAAAACAAAAACCAATCAAACAAACCTCACTGTCATTTCCTATTTATAACTACAGCTATAAGGTAGAACTAAATGGCCATACAGATTTAAAGTTTAACTGCTTTAAGTTGTCTTGTGACCTCTATATATGTACTATAGATATTCCTCCTACACACATGACAAATAAGTAAAAATAGGTAAATTCTTGTTTCATCTCTTGCATTAAGATCACACACACAACTAGTAAAAGGTCAAATTTTTCTACATCTTTCAGAATACTCTTAGGTCAGCGTAAACCTATCTTATAAGTGGTTGTTCCTAAAATATTTTTATTCCAGAGCCTCATGGCAACACTCAGACATCTGCAATGGCGAACCTCACCAGTGTCAATCTACACGCTTCTTAGTGCACATTCTCTACAGCCATCTTCCACGAGGGTCTGAGAGTGAAGAGTGGAGGTGACAAGGAGGCTATAGAGGACCAGAAGACTCAGGAAGAATGAGTAAGGAATACATAGAAACCCTAGCTTAGAAACCCTAAGTGTGGTAAGTGCTAGCACGACAGTTCCTGCCTACAGTTTTATTACCACAAAACCAATACTATGAAGAAAATGGGAAGGCCAAAGAATGGTTCTTACTCCATTTGGTGCCCACCAAATTGACTTTAAGAAATTCTGTTAGTTCAGATAAGTTTATTTTCATTTTTTGTTTGCTTGTTTTTTTGAGACAAGGTCTCTCTACACAGCCCTGGCTAGCCTGGAGCTCACTATGTCAAGCAGGCTGGCCTTAAACTCATAGAGATCTGCCTGCCTCAGATTCCTAAGTACAAGGAAGGATTAAAGGCATGCGCTACTATACCCAGCTTATTTTCATTTTTAATGACCTACAGTTCTTAAGTTTTCTTAAGACTGAGCTCAGGGGCTGGAGAGATGGCTCAGAGGTTAAAAGCACAGATTGCTCTTCCAGAGGTCCTGAGTTCAATTCCCAGCAACCACATGGTGGCTCACAACCATCTGTAATGGGATCTGATGCCCTCTTCCAGTGTGTTTGAAGATAGCTACAGTGTACTTATATATAATAAATAAATAAATAAATAAATACATCTTAAAATAAAAAAAAAAAGACAGCTCAGATTGTTATTTACCAGATCATAAAACCACAAGGTAAGACACATATAAAAATTATTAGGAAGTAATATAAGGTATGGCTATATGAATAAAGTACCCAATCATAAAATAGGTTAATTTGAAAATCAACAAGAAAAGAAATACTTACTTTGTTCTCCAGGGCCAAAGTTAGACTGTTGGGACTCCTAAGAGAAAGGGACATGAAGTTATACAAAGTAATGGTATGAGAGAAAGATCAGTGAGAAAAGATCCAAGTGATAAAAATGCTTCAACATATATGAAAGAGAAAATACTGGAAGAGTGTGATGGCCCCATCTACACAGACTATCAGAGCTTATGGAACTTATCAGCACAAGGCCACCGAACAGTCTCCATTGCTTTTCAGCAGCATCCACAATACTCATAATCTAATTCAGAGACCTATCGAGTTCACATAATTTCAAGATTTTTGGTCTTGGGGCTAGAAAGATGTTTCAGTGTTAAGAGTAGGCTCTTGCTGAGAATCTGAGCTCAGTACTTGGTTGGTACCTATGTTGGGCAAATCACAACCCACTGTAATTTCAGTTTCAAAAGATAAGACACCCCCTCATAGCCCTCTTGGGTACCTGAGCATACCGGCATAGACTGCGTACACACACATACTTATAAAAATACATCTTTAATTCTTGGTCTTGAGAAAGTGCTTGGACTACAGATGTGAATGAGTAGTAGACAGCATTTGCTTACTATACTCAAGATCCTGGGTTCAATCCCAGAGTAAAGAAAAGAATTAATTTAAAGTAAAAAATAAAAAGAGCTAGGGACTTAACTCAGTTGCTACAGTACTTTTCTAGAAAGTATGAACCCTGGGTTCAATCCCCAAAGGCCCTATAAACTAAGTGCTGTGGCTTATAACTATAATGCCAGTACTTGGTAGGTAGAGGCTGAAAATCTGGGAATTGAAGGTTACTCTGAGCTACATGGTGAATTCAAGGATAGCCTGTGCTATCTAAGAGCCTGTCTCAAAAAAAACCCAAACAAACAAACAAAAAACCTAACTAAAAAGAGCTGTGCCATCTATAATACACTCAAAATATTCTACATCTCTACAAAGAAAACACAGCTCCCACAGGAGTGTCCCATGACATGCCACTTGACTCCCTTCCTACTTTCTGTCCCTAGTTTCTTACAAACCAATAGCATTGTAAAGAACAAACTGTCATATACTTCTTTTTATTATTTATTTGCTTGTTCTTCTCAGATAGGGTCTCAATATGAAGCTCTGGCTGGGCTGAAACTCTATGTAGACCAGGATGCCCTCAAATTCAGGGATCTTCCTGCTTCTGTCTCCCCCACAATGAGCACATACTTAAAAAAAAAAAAAAAAGCTCTATGATAGTACAGACCTGGCACGAGGGAAGCTTTAGTAAAACAGAAACATAGCTTTCCAAATAAAATAACTTCATGTACAAAATATATGCTGTAAGATATATTGCCAACCTTATATACAGATCTATTAAAAAGCCTACTTAAAAAAATTAAAATTAAATCATCTTTTAATGACAGAATTTTCTGGGAAAGTACAACCAAAATAATAAGAAAACTAAATATATATTTGCTATTAAAAAGAAGTCAGCTGCCAGGCAGTGGTGGCCCATGCCTTTAATCTCAGCACCTGGGAGGCAGAGGCAAATGGATTACTGAGTTCAAGGCCAGTCTGGTCTACAGAGTGAGTTCCAGGACAGCCAAGGCTATACAGACAAACACTGTCTCGAAAAACCTAAATAAATAAATAAATAAATAAATAAATAAATAGATAGATAGATAAATCTATCTCAGCAGAGATTGTGTTCTCTGGTTGAGTCTCATGAAGAGTGTTTTAAACAAGTGTAGCAAGCTTAGAAAGGAAAAATATAGGCTGGTGAGATGGCTCAGCAGGTAAGAGCACTGACTGCTCTTCCGAAAGTCCTGAGTTCAAATCCCAGCAACCTGGCTCACAACCACCCGTAAGGAGATCTGACACCCTCTTTTGGTGCATCTGAAGACAGCTACAGTGTAATTATTTACAATAATAAATCTTTGGGCCAGAACGAGCAGGGACTGAGCAAGTGGGGTCCTACCATAGCATTGACCGGAGTGAGCAGAAAGTCAACTATCTGTACTGTTACAGTGTATACTCATATACAGGAAATAAATAAGTATAAAAAAAAAAAAAAGAAGAAGAAGTAGTAGTTGAGACTTGGTACCAGGAAGAAAGCCAACAAGAGACGATTGGTGAAGCCTATTTGCAGTGGAAGACCCCAGAGTATTCAAGATGCCTGTACTATGGGATGTTTACCAAGAACAGCAATGGAGTGAAGTCAACCAGAGTCTAGAATGCTACAGATGGCAGAGCTAGCAATATGGCCCAAGCCCTTTGGAGGAGCCCAGAAGATCATGTGTAGATCCCAGACACTGGAACAAGAAGCTGTGAAGTTGAAGTTGCCTTTGAGACTCAAAGATGTTAAAGATGCCAGAGCCATGGAATACCTGCCTAGGAAAGGTGCTAACACAGAGTGGAACCAGCCCAGGAGAAATAACTTTATTGCAGTCATCAAAGATGAAAAAGGAGTGGAGATCTGAAGACCACTTTGACATCAGACATGAAGATGCAGAGTTGGGAGTTTGCCCAGCTGGTTTCCTGTCTTGCTTTGGGAGATTGCAGTTAAGTGATCAGATGAATCTCAGAAGAAACTTTGAACTTTGGACATTTTTTTAAAAGATTTATTTATTATTATAAATCAGTACACTGTAGCTGTCTTCAGACACACCAGAAGAGAGTATCAGATTTCATTACGGGTGGTTGTGAGCCACCATGTGGTTGCTGGGATTTGAACTCATAACCTTCCGAAGAGCAGTCAGTGCTCTTACCAGCTGAGCCATCTCACCAGCCCTGAACTTTGGACTTTTAACACTGTTGAGACTATGGGGACTTTTGAAGTTGGACTAAATGTATTTTTTTATTATGCTATGGCTAGGTATGGCCCCCATAGACTCATGTGTTTGAACAAATCTATAGGGCCCAGGGAGTGGAATGTGATGGTTAATATATGCTTGGCCCAAGGAGTAGTACTATTAGGAAGTATGGCCTTTTTGGAGTAGGTGTGTCACTGTGGGTATGGGCTCTAATACCCTCATCCTAGTTGCCTGGAAGTCAGTATTCTCCTGGCAACCTTCAGATGAAGATGTCGAACTCTCAGCTCCTCCTGCACCAGGCCTGCCCAGATGCTGCCATGCTCCCACCTTGATGATAATGGACTGAACTTCTAAACCTGTAAGCCAGCCCCAATTAAATAATGTCCTTATAAGAGTTGCCTTGGTCATGGTGTCTGTTTACAGCAGTAAAATACTAACTAAGATAGTTGCCATGCTAAAACACTGACCAAAAGCAACTAGGAAAGTTATTATTTTTATGTTTAAGTGTTTTGCCTATATGGATATTTATACACCATTTGTATGCCTGGGGGCCATGGCGACCGGAAGAGGATGTAAGATCCCCTGGATCAGGAGTTATTATAGGAAGTTGTTACCAGGTCCTCTAGGACAGCAAGCCAGTGCCCTTAAACAGAGCCATCTCTCCAACCCTTTCCTTTATATTTAAACATCTCTTTTAGTTAGAGAGAAACAGATTCTAAACCATGTAGTGTTTTGCCTACAACACCCAGAAAACTTGCCAGAGGCCACTGCCAAGCAAGTTTCTATAGCCTCTAGACTAAAACTAGAAAATCTAACATGTTATCCCAATTGCACTCAAGAACTCTGCCTCTTTCCTGTGATAAAGGGTGCTAGTTGTGCTCAGATTCAAAGGCTACAGCCTAATTCTGTACCAAATCTTATTTTATTTATTTATTTATTCATTCTTGGGGTTTTTTGTTTTTTGTTTTTTGTTTTTTGAGGCATGGGCTGGGATTAAAGACGTGCACCACCACTGCCTGGGCAAATCTTATTTTTAAAAAATGTAAAATTTTCAAAGGTTGCCATCTCCTTTCCATGTATCGGTTGATTTCTCATTTTCGCCACATCATTATGCTCATCATATAAATATGACAATATTTTATCTTGTAAAATCAAATCATTTTCAACATAACATACTGCTTCTAGCATACTTGTGTAGTACCATTTATAGAAATGTGCTTCAAAAGGCAATCTTCTTTTATACTACATCTTCTAGTATCTCTGTAATCATTTTGCTATAGGTTTCTACTTAAAAGGTTTGTGGGTGAGTGTGGTATCATATCTCTTTAATCCTAGCACTTGGGATACAGAGGCAATTGTATTTTTCACATAGTAAGAAGACACTGTCAGCCAGGCAGTGGTGGTGGCACATGCCTTTAATCCTAGCACTTGGAAGGCAGAGGCAGGTGGATTTCTGAGTTAGAGGCCAGCCTGGTCTACTGAATGAGTTCCAGGACAGCCAGGGTTATACAGAGAAACCCTGTCTTGGGGGGTGCGGGGGGAAGACACTGTCTAAAAATCAAGAAAACAAACTAAAAACTTTTTTTAAAAGGTTGTCATCAACAAGAATGGTTGTCAAATTTAATGCTTGGAATAGAAGGAATAGAACTTAACTATGTTAAACAAAAACAGAAATTTAGAAGTGCAAACCATATATGAGATCATAATACATTAACTGAGAACAACAACATATAAGATACTGCAGAACCTGAAGGTGTAGCAATAAAACAATATAAAATGGGACAACACAAGAAAAGACTGCATTATGTAATACCAGTCCTTGAAGCAGGAAGAAGGAAGAAAACAGAAAAGAATATGAGTGCAAAGGTTTTACTAACTTGGTAGAAACTATAAATTACAATTCCAAGCTCAATAAACTCAAGTACAAGAAGAGAATTAACATACATATAGATTATTCAAGCCAAAACATCTACAAGTTAGAATTCTATAACTGGGGTGGGGGTGGGGGGTTGCTCAGCCAAGCACGGTAATACTTGAATCCCAGAGGTAGCAGAAGAAGGAGGACATTGCAGTCCAGGCCAGCCTGGGCTCTATAGTGAGGTCCTATTTAAAAAACAAAACAACCAGGCACTGTGGTGCTTGCCAGTAGTCCCAGATAGCTTGAGAAGCTGAGGCAGGGGGATAACTTGAGCCCAGGAATTCTGGGGCCAGGTTGGGTAACAAATACCACACACACACACACACACACACACACACACACACACACA
>NW_022196911.1:48380497-48393017 GCF_008632895.1 Mastomys coucha | reverse complement strand
ACACACAAATATCCATATAGGCAAAACACTTATAAACATAAAAATAATAACTGTCTTTCCTAGTTGCTTTTGGTCAGTGTTTTAGTATGGCAACTATCTTAGTTAGGGTTTTACTGCTATAAACAGACACCATGACCAAGGCAACTCTTATAAGGACATTATTTAATTGGGGCTGGCTTACAGGTTTAGAAGTTCAGTCCATTATCATCAAGGTGGGAGCATGGCAGCTATTTTCAAATAAGAATGTTAAAATAGCAAAGAACCTTTTGGGAGTGGGAGACATTCTCCATGTAGCATTGGGTGTCCTGGAACTCACTCTGTAGATCAGGTTGTCCACAAACTCAGAGATCCACCTGCCTCTGCTTCCCAAGTGCTAGGATTAAAGGCATGCACCACCATCTCCCAGCCTTCACAGTCCTTTTTAAAAATTATCTTTATACTTTTATTTATTTATTTTGTGCAGATGTACACACAAACCATGTTGCACATGTAGAGATAAGAGGACAATTTGTGAGCCAGGAACTGGTGTCACATAACTTTAATCCCAGTGCCTGGGAGACAGAAGCAAGCAGATCTCTGAGTTCAAAGCCAGTATACATCATGAGATCCAACACAGCAGGACCAAAAAGAGGACAACCTTGGGAGTCAGTTCTCTTCTTATACCATATAGGTCCCAGGAATCAAACTTAGGCTATAAAACTTGGTAGCAAACACCTTAACCTACTAAGCCATTTCATTGGCCTCAGTCCTTGTTTTCATATTCTCATGTTTGTTAATCACACTGGTGACTTTTCTTTTGTTTTTTTGTTTTTTTTTTTTTTTCTAGACAGGGTTTCTTTGTGTAGTCCTCCCTGGCTGTCCTGGAACTCACTTTGTAGACTAGGCTGGCCTCAAACTCAACAGGGATCCACCTGTCTCTGCCTCCCAAGTGCTGAGATTAAAGTTATGTGCTGCCACTGCCCGGCATTGGTGATTTTTCTTGCTGTGACAAAATCCCTGACCAAAGCAACTTAAGGAAAATTACATACCTATATACGATGGCTAGAGTTACCTGACCTTATATGATAGATATAGTCAAAATGCCAATAAAGGCACACAAAATTACCTTCAAGCTGTATGTATAAGGTCTATATAAAACATAAATCAATGTTCTGTTCATATTTCAGTTCAAGATGCCCATTTCCTATATGGAAGTCTTTCAAAAAATTTTAAAGCACCTTTAATTTAAAATTTAAAGTCTGAAACACTTCTGACTCCAAACATATGGAATTATGCAACCCATAGAGAAATGCCCAACAAACACAGCAAAAAAGATAGTTCAATATGACCAGTCTTACAGGAATACAAATTAAGATAAGAATGACATACCTCTAATATACCTGCTAAAATGAATAAAAGCAAATACATGAACAATTCTAAGCTGGAGGCACAGACAGAACAAGTGGACGGACTACCACACTATTGAATGGTAGTGAGGGAGAGGCAGTAGTGTTACAGCTGCTCTAAAGAACAGTGCTTTGCATCTTCCAAGGGGACTATAGATATTTACCACACAATTCAGCAATTCTTTTCTCCATATCACTAGCATTTACTCATGGGGAAAAAAAACCATAAGTCTACAATATATATAATAATGTTTATAGATATTTAACAGCTTAAAGTGGAGATAACTTACATAATCACAACTAAATGGATAAAGAAATTTTGGTATTTTCTTTTTTTTTTTTTTTTGGTTTTTTGAGACAGGGTTTCTCTGTGTAGCCCTGGCTATCCTGGAACTCACTCTGTAGACCAGGCTAGCCTCGAACTCAGAAATCCACCTGCCTCTGCCTCCCAAGTGCTGGGATTAAAGGCGTGTGCCACCACCGCCCAGCCTAGTATTTTCATTAAAAGCTTCCTAGGAGAAAAAAAACCTACTGATATATTCAAGAACAAGGAAGACAGCTTGTTTTCATGGGCCTGAGTTCTGTCTACACACACACACACGCACACGCACACGCACACGCACACGCGCACGCGCACACACACACACACACACACACACACACACACGAGGATGGTTGTAATGACAACAGTAAGATCACTGAGGCTTGCTGCCTACTAGCCTCTCAGAAATATAGCTTGAGATTCAGAGAAAGCCTACATCCAGGGAGTAAGGCGGAAAGCCATATAGGAAGAGGACATTAACTATCTCTCTCTACCCTCTACACACATGAATGGGTGTGTATAGCTGCCCATACTTGTGCATACATACAAACATACATTTAAAAAACAAAGTTCAAGATCATTATAAGCTATACAGAGTTCATAGACAGTCTGGACTACATGAAACACTGTGTCAAAAAGTCAAAAACAGCTGGCCAGTGGTGTGGCACACACCCTAGCACTTGGGAGGCAGAGGCAGTTATATCTGAGTTCAAGACCAGGATGGTCTACAGAGCAAGTTCCAGGAGAGCTGGGGCTACACAGACAAACTCCGTCTCAGGGGGGGAAAAAGGACAACAATAGAGGAAGACACTGATGTAGACCCCAGCTTCTACACCCAAAAGCACAGGATGTGCACCCCTTCACATACACACACACAAACATATACACACACTCAAAACTAGTTTTTGCCCTAAACAAAACAAAACGAGAGCTTGTGAGTTGGCTCAATGGAAAGGTGTTTGTTGCTAAGTTCCATCCCTGACACCAGATGGTGGAAGGAACCAGTTCATAGCACTCACCACACATGTCACACACACACACACACACACACATTAAAAAAATGTTCACAATACTGAAAACTAATTGTAACTTACATACTACAGAGAAATGGCTAAGGAAAGTCAGATAATTTATACTTTAGATGAATCCAAAAGGTATTAAATCCTTCTAAGTAAACATCATGGCAAGGCTCTGAGAGCACTGCTCACAGACCACCGCTACAGAGCACTGCTCACAGACCACCGCTACAGAGCACTGCTCACAGACCACCGCTACAGAACAGTTTATCTCAAGAGGAATAACATATTGATATGGAGTGAGCACACACTTATGAGTTGTACACATGCATGCAAATGGTATGAAAAGGTTTTCAAAGACACGTGAAATTAGATGACCTAGAAAACAAGAATGGAAGAGTGGTATTAGGAGTCCAGAACAAACTTTTATATAAGAATGTATTTTTGTCTGCTTGTTTTGGGGAGAGGGGGATTTTTGAATTCTGAAAATGTAGCCAGATTGGCCTTAAACTCCTGATCCTCATGTCTTTGCTTCCATAGTTCTGGGGATCCCAAGTGTGAGCTTCCACACCCAGCGTTTTATATTGTTTTTTATAGTTTTATATTGTTTACATATAAATTCATGTTTAAGAAATTAATCAGCAGGGTTAGATGGGCTGAAAATGGTTATGTGAGGGCTCTTTTTCACAAGATGGAACTATGCTCTAGGCTCCTCAGAAAACAACCTGAGCCACCTTCAGTCTAGAATATCATGAATTTGCAATAACCACAATGCTTTTTTTTTCTAACTCTCTCCTCATAGTTCCTTCCAAATTTTCTTAAGTACTTCTCAGTCAAAGATGCTCTCAATTCTATTATTATTTTAAAATTTCTTCATAGAAATCATTATTACTTAAAATTACTTCTTTGTTTGTTTATTGTGTTTCCCAGCAGGGAACAGCAAGTCGATTTTGAACTCATGTAATTATAGTTGAGTCATTTAGAGTTTTCTTACATCAAAGACACATTTTTTTTTTTTTACTTACCTTAGTTGGAAAAGGGAATTTGGAAGGTTCTGTTTTGCATGGTGTATGAATAGCCGTTAGAGGGGGAGGCCATGAATGCGTCATCTCCTGAAATGTAATTATTACAGTTTGTTTTCAACCAGGACAAGGTTACAAATCTATATGCTAAAAACCAGATTTTACTTACAAATACTGGTTTTATGATCAGTCTTCCAAACTATGCATAGTGAGCCAATGAATATTAATAAAGCACAACTGTGTGCAAGTGGTACGGCTGGCAATGAGGCAGAAAATAACAAATCCTCTCTGACTTTAAGGGGTCTATGGATAGAATGATAAAATCTGTGGACAGTTAAAGAAATCAGCCTATAATGAAATACAAGGTCTGAGAGGTTTGTTTGCTTGTTTTTTGAAACAGGGTCTTATTCTGTAGCCCAGGCTCCCTTAGCTTGCTATGGACACCAAAGAAACCTTGAATTTGTGCTGATCCTCTTGCCTCTGCCTCCTAAGTGTTTGATTAGAGGCATGAGCCACCATGCCTAACAAACCCATATTATGAAATGCTTCTCAAAAAAGAGCTTGCTGTGGGAATGGAAGAAGATGATGACAATAAGGAAAGCAGCTAATATTAATCTATTAATAGATCAGAAACTATTATAAATGTTTTGCTTGTCAATAATTTCTTCAAATCTTGAGGTAGCTTAGTAAATAATGGACACAGAATTTCATTATAGGAAGTCTGAACTCAGAGTTCATATGCTGATTGATAATTTTGGTCATGTGAAGAAACAGAAGAGAGATTTCAAAAGTGCATTAGGAAAAAAATAGGTTAAAAAAGACCCCGAGTGTGATTTTATTCAATACCTTGTATCCATTTAATCATGCTATAAACAGCTGAGCATGGTGGCATGTGCCTCTAATCTTAACTCTTAAGAGGAAGAATTCAAGGCAACCTGGGCTAATGACACTCTAAGAGGGAAAGGCCCAAGTAAATCTAGATAACAATGTATATATCAGAGGATCAATTAGAATAAGGGTATATTTTATTTCCAGCATTTTGTTCAAACTTATCCATTAGGTAAATTAAAGGTAACTTGTGATATTTAGAAATTTATACTGTGGTATAACCACAGTTATATAAAAATACATTAAGAGATTACAAGGACTCATAGATTTAAAAAAAATGTTAAAAACTCTGACATCCAACAATACAGTATTGATTAAACAAATTAGCAGACATACAAAAAATGGAACACCAGACAGACATTAAAATGAGAAAATCAACTATGATATGAAATGATATCCATAGCATATTAGTGTCAAACACAAGTCACAGTCTACATCCTAGTAAGAATTTATATAGAAAAAGTGAAGTATCTAGAAGGATGCGTAAGAGTGGCTACCTCTGAGCAACAGAATGACAGAGGGGAGAAACGGTGTCTACTACAACCTCTCAGAAGCAGCCTTTTGCGTGGGCCGAGAGGGAGGTAGGCACCAAGCCCCGACCCAGCTGAGGAGCTACAACAACAGCTAACTGCTGTGAGAGTCAGTTTTCTTTAAGGGTGTGGCTCTTGATAGGCTAGCCAAACCCCCAGTGGTTGGCCACATATCCAAGAGTATATGAGCAGCACAAACTGGGTTTGCTAGAAAAAAAGAAAAAAGACCTAAAGTTGAGTAGGTAGGGAAGGGCGAGTTGGGAAGTGACCATGATCAAAATACACTATACAAAATATACAAAGAACTAATAAAAATGCAAAAAAACAAAAACCAACAACAACAACAATAAAGCACTAGCCACTTGCATGTAATTGTTCTCTATTCTCTTAAAATTCCTGTATTAATTCCTATACCCAGCTCTAGAAGGTCAGCTTAAATAGTACAACTAGTATCACTGCCACTCTGCTAACACTTGGCACATAATAGGTGAATAACTGACAAGGGAATTTTTCAATAAACATATATTCTTTTTAGATAGATTTCTTCCTTATGTTCATAACAGAGTTACTAGAAACAGTGTGACTGCAAGTTGAATGGAACAAAACCGGGCTGGTGAGATGGCTCAGCTGGTAAGAGCACCAACTGCTCTTCCAAAGGTTCTGAGTTAAAATCCTAGCAACCACATGGTGGCTCACAACCACCCGACATGAGATCTGATGCCCTCTTCTGGTGCGTCTGAAGACAGCAACAGTGTACTTATGTATAATAATAAATAAATCTTTTAAAAAATAAAAATAAAAAAGTGGAAACAAAACCTATGAAAGGAACAAGGAAACCTCTGCACCTCAGGTTTCTAGTATTGGCATTTCACAAATCAAATACCAAAATATGTGCAACTGCTAATTGTTTCAACAATCAAGCTGGCTGGGCACTAAAACACTCAAAACCACATGTCAAGGTCATATGTAAAAAATGTAGGCCAAATATGTAGTAAGAACAAAGAGACAAAGTCTCCCAGGTTCTAAAGTTCCATATACTGCTAAAACTTCAGGGGGAAACATGTATGTTCCCTTAGAATACACACGCGCGCACACACACACACACACACACACACACACACACACACGCACGCACACGCACACGCACACGCACACGCACACGCACACGCACACACACACCACCCTAAGTAGCCAAACAAAAAAAATAACAAAACACATACACATTAGCATTTCTTATGCATAAGACTCTGTGTGTGTGTGTGTGTGTGTGTGTGTGTGTGTGTGTGTGTGTGTGTGTATGTGTGTCTTAGAAAAGTGAATGCTTGGGACTGAAGAGATGGCTCAGGGTACCTAGGTTCAATTACCAGCACTTATATGGTAACTAACAACTGTCTGTAACTCCAACTGCAGTGGATCTGACAGCTTCTTCTGACCTATTTGAGCAATATACACACAGTGCACAAACATATATGCAGACAAGACATCAACTAAATAAATAAGTTTCGGGGAGGGAGAGTTAAAGGAGAAAATGGTAGTCTGATACAGGAAGAGGTAAAATGTCTCTGGGATTGAATAGAAGACAAGTAAGTATGTACTATTACACAGAGAAAGGAGAGTAGTGTTTCAAGGAATTTTACTTTTAGGAAGTGATAAAATCTACTATGGAATTGCAAGCCTCTACTACCAGTGCCAGATGAGGCAAGAGGGCAGAAATTGAAAGCCAGCACCCACTATAAGAAAGCCCATTTTTTGCTGGGCTGTGGTGGCGCACGCCTTTAATCCCAGCACTTGGGAGGCAGAGGCAGGTGAATTTCTGAGTTCGAGGCCAGCCTGGTCTACAGAGTGAGTTCCAGGACAGCCAGGGTTACACAGAGAAACCCTGTCTTGGAAAAAAGGAAAAAAAAAAAAAAAAAAAAAAAGGAAAGCCTATTTTTATGGTTTAGAAAAACTAGTTTGGCAAAGTGGTCAGTGAGCAGCAGGAGAGCTGAGGACTGGCCATGGGATGTCTGAGATATTACATCCTTCCTCTGAACAGTGGTCTTAGCCACTTCAGTCTCAAGAGAGAGATGAGCCACTGATCACCTGGCAAGAAAGCCAAGCTATGAAGGCCAGGGACTAAGGGAGACTTGAGCCAATATAAAGACAGTTGGGAGATTTTAAAGGTAGAAACAAAAATAATTAAAATCATTGTAGTGTTTGTTACTATTAGTGCTAGTACTACAGCTACTTTGTGACCTGGGCAGTGGTGGCACACACCTTTTTTGCAGGCGGCAAAGGCAGGTGGGTCTCTGTGAGTTTGAGGGCAGCCTGATCTACAGAGCAAGTTCCAGGACAGCTAAGGCTACACACAGAAACCTTGTCTTCAAGTACTACAAAGCAAAACAAAAAATCAACAAAACTACTGTGTGTGGGCATGTGGCTATGCTACACACTTGAAGTCAGAGAGTGCATGTGGACGGGAGAGTGGGCGATCTTCCCACTGTGGGCTCTGGAGGCTTGGATTCAGATTATCAGGTTGGTGTGAAAAACACTGTTTCCTGCTGAGCCTTCTTACTGGCCCACTGAGGATTTTTAAAAATACTTAAGTTCCAGTTAGAAGAAATAGAAAGAATTAAGATTTTCAAAGAAACTTTAAGTCTAAGCCTACTTTAACAGTTATACAGAATATGTGGAAGACATTAAAAATAATGAGGATTCTACATTTATAAGTATGGACAAACAGACTAAGAGGAAAGACCTAAGAGACATAAAACAAAGCCTTTAGGAGATCAAGAAGGAGAGAAGGACTGAAGTCCTCTGATAAAGCAAAGGTAGACAAGGGGAGGAAGAAAAAAGTAAAAAGAAAGAAGAGAGGCTAGGAAAGAGAAGAGAAACCACAGTTGGACCAAAGGAAGTGGGAAAGGCAGATAGGAAATCATACAACGAAACACAGTGACAGGAAGGACAGTTTCCCAAAGGAAAACTATAAAACTCTCAAACAGCAGAGACAAGAAAGAAAATAAGAACATGAGTGTTTATATGCATTCTACCCCAGGCAGAGGACAAGAGAAGGCCATGAGGAAAACAGGCTGAGGAAAATGGTAAAGGGAGGTTAGAGAACCTACAGAAGGGAGTGGGAGACTCAATGATGAGGACAGGTCACAGGACACAGGCCAAGGCAGGCACTCTCAGAGGAAAATGCCACAAAACCCCAGGACAGACAGTAATTCAGTAGCTTCCAAAAGCAGTACAAGTTATGTGGACTGATGGTTTTCTCTTAGGAGCAAAAAAGCAGTCACTGTCACTCCCTAACTTTTCTTTCCTTCTTCCCAGCAGCGGAATGTACTTTTTTGGTTATCACAAATTTTTTTGAGTGTGCCTAATAACAACTCCAGATCAATACTCAGAGGACAGCTTTACTTAGCATCTGACTAGAATGCACAGGTGAATTACAAACCACACTACTGTCACCAAAGGCTTGGTAACTACTGAGATATTTTTTTTAGGCCTTTAAATTACTAGCTGATAAGTCTAAAGAAATGTAGTTGTAATTTGTTTCTTCCTCTTTTCAAGAGTAAAACTAGGATTTATTTTATTTACACACAGTCAACAAAGCATGTAACTAGAACATCAGAAGAGTCAGTTACTTATGATGAGCATGACATAATCAAGTTACACATATAAGCAATCTGTGTTACAAAGGAATTAGGAATATGAACCAGAGTTGGTAATACAGGCATCATAATTAAATTCTTATCATTATTAAACATTATCAAAATAATTAAAAAGAAACTTACTTTAAGTATTTCATCCACACAGCTCACATCGCCAGAAACCGATGCCTTAAGAAAAAGAAACAGACAATAGATTTGAAGAAGTTTGTCATTAGATTTTTAGTATTTACTAAACATATGAAAAACATTATTAGAATTACATAAAATTTGAGGAATTATTATGATCTCATTATTTTAAGTCAGAACACTAGCTAGAATTTTTTAAATAGCTTTCCTATACAAAACTTTTTAAAATTTTTATTTATTTTTTATTTTATTTATGTAACAGTTTTGGCTGAATGTGTGTGTGTGCGCACACGTGTGCGCGCGCGTGCTATATGCTTGCCTAGTCCTGCAGAGGCCAGAGGATGGCACTAAATTCCCCAGAACTGGAGTTGTAGACAGTTGTGTGAAGCACTATGCTTATGCTAGGAATAAATAGGTGGGCCCTCTCCCTCTAGAAGGGCAGCCAGTGCTTTGCATGTATATAGGTCTGTGCACTACATGTGTACCTAGTGCCTGTGGAAGCCAGAAGAGGGACATGATTCCCTGAAACTAGACAGAGGTGGAGACAGCTGTGAGCCACCATGAGTGCTGGGGATTGAGCTCAGATCCTACAGAAGAACAGACGCTGTTCTTGGCCCTTGAACCATCTCTCCAACTCCTACAATTGGTTTTAATGTAATTTTTTTTTTTTTTTTTTTTTTTTTTTTTTTTTTTTTTTTTTTTTTTGGTTTTTCAAGACAGGGTTTCTCTGTATATAGCCCTGGCTGTCCTGGAACTCACTCTGTAGACCAGGCTGGCCTCAAACTCAGAAATCCGCCTGCCTTTGCCTCCCAAGTGCTGGGACTAAGGGTGTGCGCCACCACCACCCAGCCTTAAGGTAATTTTTTTTCAGGTAATCAAACTTCCTAAAAATTTCTAAAGTTATTCATATTGAAAATATAATATGACACAGACATAGTTCCTCACAAACCTAGCAAAATGAACTTTTGAAAGATTGGTGATATGGGCTACAATACTTACCTAGCATTTCATAAACTGTAGAAGACGGACTGATAATTTTAAGGCATAAATAAAAATCAAAAAAACAAAACTCAAATTTACTCCCAAAATTGATGTGTTTGAAGAAAGAACAAATTACCACTTCTCTGTAGCTGGGAAGTAACACAAGTCCTCTGTAAGAGTAGAAAGTGGCCTTAACCAGTAAGCAATCTCTTCCGGCTCCAACATTCTTTTTTTATTTAATTCTATTATTGTATATGTGTGTGGTATATGTGTGTGATATATGTGTGTGTGTGTATGTGTGTGTGGTATATGTGTGTGTGTGTGTGTGTGTATGTGTATGTGTGTGTGGTATATGTATGTGTATATATGTGTGTGCATGTGTGTGTGTGTATGTGTGTGTGTGTATGTATGTGTATAACGGTGGGCCATGTGGGCCAGAGGCTCACAGAACAACTCTTAGGAGTTGGTTGTCTCCTTCCACTGTAGAATGCAGTCACCAGTTTTATACTTGATCCACTGAGCTATTTTGCTGACTCAAGATTCCTTAATGTTAAGCAGGGTGTTGGTGGTGCACACCTTTAATCCAGCACTTGGGAGGCAGAGGCAGGCAGATTTCTGAGTTCGAGGCCAGCCTGGTCTACAGAGTGAGTTCCAGGACAGCCAGAGAAACCCTGTCTTTAAAAAAGATTTCTAAATGTTATCAAACATTTTTTGTAACTTCAATTCCTTCTTCTGCCATTCTGAACTCTGAGCTATGCCTTTTGTCTTTTCAACTTTTCTATTGTATAAACTACATTAAAAGATAAACCTTGAAGTGCTAGGGAAATGTCTCAGTAGTTAAGAGTACTGCCTATTCTTCCAGAGGAACCAGGTTTGATTCTAAGCAGTCACATGGCAGCTCACAACATCCATAACTCCAGCTCCTGGGAATTTGTGGCCATTTTCTGTACTCTATGGACACCAGGATATACAAAAGTGAATCGATATACATGCAGGGGAGACACTCATACACATAAAATAATAAAATAAAATAAATCTTGCCTATACGACAATGCTTTACTGAAACCTGTTATTCTGACAACTTAGTGTATGTTATGAAAGAAGAACAATTCTGGCCGAGTGCTTCAGTCATTCTGAATGGCATCTCAGCCGTTAGCTCTGCGCAAGGGAAAGCAGCATCAGAGGACCCGGCATTATCATTTCCGTAGACTCAGAAGGTCCACATTTGTCACCAGAAGTGATAAGCTGCATTTATCTTTATGCTATAATAACAAAGGTAATTTTCTCTTTAAGTAAAAAGAAACAAGCTATACTATAAAACCAAAAGGAGGAAGCGTGAGCTATTGGTAAATCTTACTTTTAGTCTATAATTTGACTTGTCATTTTAATACTTGAAAAACTATGAATGGGGCTGGAGAGATAGCTCAGCAGTTAAGAGCACTGACTGTTCTTCCAGAGGTCCTGAGTTCAATTCCCAGCAACCACATGGTGGTTCACAGCCATCTGTAATGGGATCTGATGCCCTCTTCTGGTGTGTCTAAAGAGAGCAACAGTGTACATAAAATAAATAAATCTTAAAAAAAAAAGAAAAAACTATGAATATTTTCTCCACTATGCAAGAAGGAAAGTGCACAGCAATATAAATCCACTTGGGGGTCAATTCCAAAGTTGTTTTTTAAACCTCTTCTTCTTAAGCTTTTAGAATGTTTATATTTCTATATTAAAGCAAAAAGACAGGTGCAACTCACTGAAATTTCTATGAATTACTTTTTTCAGACACAATGCTGAACACAGTAAGTGTGGACTTACATCCAAAGGTCGGGAAGGTATCTTCAGCTTGGTGAGATGTGCCTTGCTGCTGGGCTTCAGCTCAGCCGTGCTGTTGTTACCATGAGACTGGCTGCTATAGTGCTCAGAGCACAGCTTTGGTTCCACAGACTCCTGTCCATCCATGGGCCGGACATAGGCAGTGGGCTTCTGTAACATTGAACTTGATTTTGACATCAAAGAAGGTGGGAAAGACTGACTTGAATGTTGTCCACTTGAAAAAGGTACGCGGGAAGGAGAATCCCAGTTGGCATCAGGGTCCCGGGGTGATTTGGAGCGCTGATGTTCCTTGCTATGGTGATCATTCCCATGAGACCTGGAATGACTAGAACTTAATGAAGAAACAGCCTGGGGTTTTCCAGGACTTGAGGATCGAGATTTGGAGTGCTCTGAGCCATGCTGGCCTTTTTTCCTGCTACTGTTGTAGGAGTCACGGTCATGCCTCTGGCCACTACCACTGGGGCCACTCCCACCTGCACTGCTCCGCTGGCTACTATGTCCACTCTGCAAGCCAGAGGAGCGTTTCTGAGACTGAGAGGTGCTGGGGGCAGGTCCTACAGGAGTCCACTTGCTACTCTGATGAGATCCTCCATGTCTCTGTTCAAAAAAATTTGGGTTTGCTTTCTCGTCTGTGGTCGTTGGTACTGCAGGCTTGGGGATTGCAACAAGCTTTGGTATGGATCTGTCTCCTATATAATCCTTCATCTCATCGTAGTTTCCAAGCATACTCTGAATCCGACTTGATAATTTATCTTCTTTGCTAGTCTACA
>NW_022196911.1:48378731-48380425 GCF_008632895.1 Mastomys coucha | reverse complement strand
AAAAAAAAAAAAAAAAAAAAGGAAAGGAAAAAGTAAAACATAAAATTAGTATAATGTGAAACAAAATATCTTCCAAATTCACTTTATAATCTTCAGACAGAAGAGGTGTTTTTAAAGATAAATCTCACTTTTTATATTAAAGTTAACATCTACAAATAATCACTAGATACACACATATACACACACCAACAAAAAACTAGAACCCTGGGGCTGGCGAGATGGCTCAGCGGGTAAGAGCACTGACTGCTCTTCCAAAGGTCCTGAGTTTGGATCCCAGCAACCACATGGTGGCTCACAACCACCCATAATGAGATCTGACGCCCTCTTCTGGTGCGTCTGAAGACAGCTACAGTATATTATGTCTGGCCTGAGTGGGGCCTGAGCGAGCCGGGCCAAAGCAAGGAGAGGTCCTGAGTTCAATTCCCAGCAGCCACATAATGGCTCACGGCCATCTGTACAGCTACAGTGTACTCATACACATAAAATAAATAAAATAAATCTTAAAAAAAAAAAACTAGAACCCACATATATATTTCTCATAGTGAAAAAATTATATTAAAAGTATCTGAAATTAAAAAGTCCACAAAAGTATATATGAAAATAACATTCTAAAATACAAAAGAAAGTCTAAGGATTGCATTAAGACAAAATCAAGACTAAATAACCAGGGCTGTGGATGAAGCCCAGATGCTAGAGTGCCTGCATGGCATGCATGTAGCCCTGAATTAGGTTCAGTCCCCAGTAACAAATAAATTGACTTGGTAACATACTCCCAGCACTAGGGAGGACCACAAGTTCAAGATCATCCCTGGCCACATAGTAAGTTTTAGGCCTGGAAAATGAACAATGTTATCTTAAAAAAGGAAAACAAAACAAAAAAGCTCAACTGAATTACCACTATTTATTTTGAGACTAGAAAAACACTAACAGGGGCACGCCTTTAATCCCAGCACTTGGGAGACAGAGGCAGGTGGATTTCTAAGTTCGAGGCCAGCCTGGTCTACAGAATGAGTCCAGGACACAGAGAAACTGTCTCAGAAAACCAAAAAAAAGAAAAAAAATAAAGAAAAACACTAATAATAATAACTTTAGATTGTTTAAAAGCTGTAGATTTGAAGGAATACACACACACACATACACACACACACACATACACACACACACACACACACACAGCTATTTGCTGAAAACATCGACACCAAAAAAACCAAGTCCAATTTACTATTTTTCTAATTATGAAGTGAATAGTAGTGTGTGATTCACAGTTCTTGATTTGTTTCAAATACACTTTTTACCTGGGCGGTGGTGGCGCACACCTTTAGTCGTGGTGATCTGAAGACAGGGACAAAAGGATATCCGAGTTGAAGGCCATCATGATCTACAGATTGAGTTCTGGGATAGCAAAGGCTACACAGAGAAATTCTGTCTTAAAAAAACAAAACCAAACCAAAGCAAACCAACAAAAAGCTTTTTATCTCTGATTTAATCCATAATCGAAAATTACTACAGGCTTTATGTTATACTCAAATAAATGATACCAATATGAATCTTTGGAGTATGTCAATTGGAATACCCTTTAAAAGCTCTAGATATATGGCTTTATATTGTATGTAAAGGGTTTCTAGCCAGGCAGTGGTGGCGCGCGCCTTTAATCCCAGCACTTGGGAGGCAGAGGCAGGTGGATTTGTAAGTTC
>NW_022196911.1:48375882-48377993 GCF_008632895.1 Mastomys coucha | reverse complement strand
CTGTAGCTGTCTTCAGATGCACCAGAAGAGGGCGTCAGATCTCATTACGGTGGTTGTGAGCCACCATGCGGTTGCTGGGATTTGAACTCAGGACCTTTGGAAAAGCAGTCTGTGCTCTTAAATGCTGAGCCATCTCTCCAGTCCTTTTTTTTTTTTAATTTTAGGTATGAATATTTTTCCTGAATTTATGTGCACTATGTATGTACAGAAGTCAGAAAAGGGGGTTCATAAGAGGGAATCAGATCCCTTGAAACTAGCATTACTGAAGGTTGTTAGCTATCATGTGGTATTAGGAATTGAACGCAGGTTTTCTACAAGAGCATATAACTTAACCCTGAGATGGCTCAGGTCCTTAACCCTGAGCCATCTCTCCAGCCTGTCAATATTTCATCAAAAAAATAAAATCAAACAGGACAGTGGTGGTCTATGCCTTTAAGTCCCAGCACTTGGGAGACAGAGGCAGGTGGATAGACTTCTGAGTTCAAAGCCAGCCTGGTCTACAGAGTGAGTTCCAGGACAGCCAGGGCCACATAGAAGTATACATACAATCTTGAAAACACAGACAGGGGGCTGG
Organism: Mastomys coucha; assembly: GCF_008632895.1. Taxonomy (NCBI): domain Eukaryota; kingdom Metazoa; phylum Chordata; class Mammalia; order Rodentia; family Muridae; genus Mastomys; species Mastomys coucha. The sequence goes on along the minus strand of NW_022196911.1, from coordinate 48,377,419 downwards.
AGAGATGGCTCAGTGGTTAAAAGCACTGACTGCTCTTCTGAAGGTCCTGAGTTCAAATCCCAGCAACCACATGGTGGCTCACAACTATGCATAATGAGATCTGATGCCCTCTTCTGGAGTTTCTGAAGACAGCTACAGTGTACTTAGATATAATAATAAATAAATATTTAAAAAAAGAAAAACACACACAGACAGACAGGCAGACCAGAGGACGGATGAACAGACAGGATGAGAGGGAGGAGGGAAATCGAAATACTCACAATCTCTTATTATAAACCAGCAATGGCCATTACTTACATAATGTATAATATGCACTGAAGCTATCATGCATAGCATTTAAAGTTTTAACAGCTGTTGAAATGAAACCCAAAGGCAAATGAAATCCTAGAAAGATGTCACCACTAAAGCTATATCAGAGTCATGAGGATTATGACTACTTAGTGTTCTTTTTTAGTAATTTCAAATTTAGGGCAATGATAGCAATTAAAAATAGCAATTGGGGGCTAGTTAGATGGCTCAGCAGTTAAGAGCACTAACTGCTCTTCCAGAGTTCAATTCCCAGCAACCACATGGTGGCTCACAACCATCTGTAATGGGATCTGATGTCCTCTTCTGGTAGCTCTGAAGACAGCTACAGTGTACTCATATACATAAAATAAATGTATTTAAGAAAAAAATAGCTTTTGGGTCTGAAGAGATAGCTCAGTGATTAAGGGTACTTGGCTCATCCAAAAGACCAGAGTTCAAATCTCAGCACCTACATGGCAGCTTACAAATTGTCTCTAACTCCAGTCCCAGATGTGATGCCTTCTTCTGGCTTCTTCCAGAAATATACACATGTAGTATACAGATATACTGAGAGTATAAACATTCATACACATAAAATAAAAACAAAACAAATTTTTTTAAAATTAAAATAGCAATTGATCCAACTTATTTTTCTTAATTTTTTAAAAAGATTTATTCTACATAGTGATTCTAAGACAGCCAAGGCTGCATAAAGAGACTCTGCTTTTTAAAAAAAAAAAAATATTCATTTATTTTATTTATTCATTTTTTGTGTTTTGTACATGTATGATGTGCACATGTGTGCCTGTGTCTGCAGAGATCAGAAGAAGAGTGCATCAGACACCCTAAAATGGAGTTACAGATGGTTATGAACCTCCACGTGGGTGCTGAGAATTGAACCTGGGTCCCACACAAAACTAACAAATGAAATGCTCTTAACTGCTGAACCATCTCTCACAGGGTTTCTCTGTGTAGCCCTGGTTGTCCTGGAACTCACTCTGTAGACCTGCTGAGCCTCAAACTCAGAGATCTGCCTGCTTCTGCCTCCCAAGTGCTGGGATTAAAGGTGTGCGCCACCACTGCCCGGCTTACTGAGCCATATCTTTAGCCCCTTTTCAATTTATTGAATGCCTCCAACAACATGCTTCAATGTAACAAATAATTAAATAAATACATTAGAAGGTGCTCGCTTTGGCAGCACATATACTAAAATTGGAACGATACAGAGAAGATTAGCATGGCCCCTGCG
>NW_022196911.1:48358758-48375363 GCF_008632895.1 Mastomys coucha | reverse complement strand
CAATAGGAGGAGAGGACCTCGGCCCTGTGAAGGTTCTGTGCCCCAGTGTAGGGGAATGCCTGGGCCAAAAAGTGGAAGAGGGTGGGGTGGCAGGCATGGGGAGGGGGGAGGCAACAGGGTTTGTTCTTGTTTTTGTTTGTTTCTTTGTTTTTTGGAGGGGAAACTGGGAAAGGAGAAATTTACATGTAAATAAAGAAAATATCTAATAAAAAAAAAGAAAAAAAACATTAGAAGAATTATCAGAGAATTTAATCTATGATAACACAGATGAACACATATAAGAAACATCCCAACATACTAACAGTCAATGAAACCTACTAAAAAAGCAGAGGCAAGAAACAGGGAGGAACACAGCATCTGTGACAGTCGTCTTTGATTGATGTTATAACCAAAGAATACAGAATACCTAATAAACAGTAAAGAATGTAGATTCACTGACCCAAAAAAATTCTTTTGAGACAGAGTTGCTCTATATAGTCTACCTTGCCTTGACCTCAGAGATTCCAGCTGCCTCCACCTCACAGAATGCTTCAATTAAAGGCATGCATTGGGCTAAAGAGATGGCCCAATGGTTAAGAGCATGTACTGCTCCTCCAGAAGACTTGAGTTTTGTTCCCAGCACCCATGTAGGATGGCTCAAAGCTACTTGTAACTCCAGATTCAGGGAACCTGATATCATCTTCTGTCCTCTGCAGAAACCTGAAGGTATGCCTAGAAGACACACATACACACACACACACCAAAAAGAAAGACCATATACAGACACATGCATGCAAATAAATTTAAAAAAAAAATAGGAGCACAAATGTCATATAAGTAAGATTAAAAAAAATATTCAAAGAAAGGTAACTTACAACTTTGTACGGCTCAGCAAAGAGAGGAGAACTAGGTGGGAAGGCGTCTTCACCCTGCTGAATTTCCTGATTCCGCCTTTCCCTTTCTTTCATGCGCAGCACATTCCGGTCTTCACGGTTCATGTTGCTATGAGGAGAAGCACATTTTTACATCACAAAAAAATAAAAATTGAACATTCTGTACTGACTGTCAATTTAACACTCCAAATGGAGATTTCAATTTCTGTCAACCTCTAGGTAGTTAACAGGCTATAGTGCTGAAATGGGATTCTGGCTCTAAGCATCATCATCTTCAACAGTCACCCAGAAAGGAAACATTAGCTACAGTATGAGAAACCACTACTCCATCAAAACAACCTCATTTTTTCCCCAGTGTTAGGAATTGAACCCAGAGCCTTGCCCATTCTAGGCAAGCATTCTTTAACTCCTCTACCCCAAACATGACAATTTTTCAAATACTCTGCTACCTGAAAGTGAGCTAAACCCTGTACATTCAGAAGTATTTCCTACTGAAACCCACTTGTCAGGATTTCCTCCTCACAGTGCTAAATTGGCCATACCTTTGGTGGCATATACCCGACTCCCATTTGCCACCCACACCCTATGCCCAGCTTTTCTCTCTCCTTTGCATCTAACCACCCACACCCTATGCCCAGCTTTTCTCTCCTTTGCATCTACCTTATCTTGATCTCTTTTTGTCCCAGACACAGCCTCTGTGTTGTCCATCCTTATGGCAGTTTGACCTCAGCTTTGCTGTTGTCCTACAATTCCTAAAAAATGACATTTCTGCTCTAAATATATCAATATTTCATTTAATGCCTTAATAAATGGCAATCTGAGGCTTTCAGTGATAGAATCTAAAATTAGCATATGTTAGTAAGGATAACGAAAAGTGTTTTAAAAAGGAAAAGGAGCCAAGCGGTGGTGGCACACGCCTTTAATCCCAGCACTTAGGAGGCAGAGGCAGGCAAATTTCTGAGTTCAAGGCCAGCCTAGTCTACAGAGTGAGTTCCAGGACAGCCAGGGCTACACAGAGAAACAAAAAAAAAGGGGGGGGGGCAAAAAACAAACACACAAAAAAAGGAAAAACTGGGAGTGTCACTTCTGCAATCATGATAATACTATATTGTCACCACAATAAACTGAAAGGAGTGACTTAGTTATGAACAGCAGGGACTTTTGTCTGAATAGACAATAATGAAAGAAATTACAAAATGCTAAGTGACACCAGTACCTCTGCTGCTCCTGTCCCTGAAGTTGAATTAGGGATTAAACCTCTACCTTGATTTTGTTTTAAAAGAGGAAAAAAGAGAGGCGCAAAGAAACAGACCAACAAAAGGGGAAAATCGGCATATAATCTGTGGAGCCTACTTTAAACCAAATAAGAAAACAGAAGTCAAGTTTGGCAGACTCCTTTAATCCCAACACTTGGGGGCAGAGGCAGTTGGATCTCTGAGTTGGAGGCCAGCCTGGTCTACTGAATAGTCAAAGCTACACAGAGAAGCTCTGTCTCAAAAAAACAAACAAACAAAAAAGACAAAACAAAAAATAACCAATCACCACCAACAAGAAAACAATAAAGAAGAGGTAGGGAGAGGGAGAGGATGAGAGAGAGAAAAAAGAAAACAGAAGTCAATCAGACCAGGAAAACACTCCCTTATTTACAAGGAGCAGTAAAACCAGTACATTCCTGGGACTGAAGGAAGGCTCTGTGGTTACCAGCACCACCGTTTTTACAGAGGTCCAAGGGTCAGTTCCCAGAATCCAGTGTTTCACAAATGTCCTTAACTTCAGCTCAGGGAATCTGACACCCTCTTTTGTCTTCATCAGACACCAAACATGCACAGAATGTACATACACGCACACAACAGTTCTGAACAATAGCATGGAGAGATTCCAAGTGTTTCAAATTGTGTTCAAGTTATTTCTTTTTATTTTCTTCAGTCTAGATGTGCGATACCTTACTGAATATGATTTGGTAGAGCACCGGAGAGCACTGTGGAAGCCCTAGGGAGTACAGGGGCTGCCACTTATCCAGGGGACCTCAACTGGGGATATATCTGACTCCACAAGCATCAAGAATGAGCTACTTCTTAGTGACCATGTCTTCAAATTCATTTGCATTAAACTTAGTAAAGCCTACTTCTTTGAGATGTGGATCTTCTGATGGTCTGGGATCTTGAACATGGTTTTACTCAGAGTCCTTCTGCAGCTTGGCGCACTGCATGCAGAAAGACCTGGCCACTGTGAACCCTGGACCCTGTGCTCCGGGGCTTCCCAAAGTCACCACACATAATTGTCTGGAGCCTGTCAGCTCTATCACAGGATAACATCTTGTGGATTTGGATGGTATAAAAAGGTTGGAGTCTCACTCAAATATGAAAGCCATCCTTGCAATAATTCTTTACCATGTATTTGTTGGCACAAATATAGGCAACCTCCAGAGCTTCAGGAGAGAATTTCTCTATTCATCTGACACTCTGTGGCCACAAAGTAGAAATTCATCAACTTTTGCCTTCTTCTCTCTCAAGTCAAAGATGCAGATCTTAGCATCAGGGGCCCCTCAGAAGGGAAACTTTGGGTATGGCCTGTTCTTACAATACCAGTTAACCCTGGACAGGGCAGCTGGCCACGATAACAATAGGATCTTTAGTGGCTCACTGGAGGAAAAGAGAAAAGTTGTTTCTTTTTAAATACAAGATTTTTTACATTCATGTGGTGTGTGTGTATGTGCACGCTAATGCACACATGTGCTATGCCCATGTGTGGAGGTTAGAGGACAACTTATAGGAGTCAATTCTCTCCTACTGGGTAGGTTCCAGAGATTAACCTTAAAAGTGTCAAGTCTGAGAATAAATGCTTTACCCACTGAACCATTTCCCTGACCCTCTAGTTGTTACTTATATCTGTGTATAATATTCTGGTATAGTTAATATATAACCTACTGAAGTACATGAAAATACTGTTATAGAGGATAAATACTGTTGTCAGAGGATAAAACCAAAGAAAATATCCTTTAGCATATTTTGACAAATTGATGTCACTGCATAAACAAGTTTCAGTTGGGACTCTTGAATTAAGGCACTGCCCAAATACAAAGCTATATATAGTCTAAAGGGCAGATTAACTACCGATTTCCTAAATTCAAATCCTCAAAAATGAGGCTGGAGTGGAAATCACCAGTGAAGTGATGGTCACCATGCTTAAGCTCGGAGTTTCATCCTCATCACTAAAAACAAAGGTCACAATATTTGAAAAAGGAAAAAAATACTTGTTAAATATCAAACAGCATTAAAAATTTTTCACAAGAGGGCTGGAAAGATGGTTCAGTGGTTAAAAACACTGACTGCTCTTCTGAAGGTCCTGAGTTCAAGTCCCAGCAACCACATGGTGGCTCACAACTACCCGTAATGAGATCTGACACCCTCTTCTGGTGCGTCTGAAGACAGCTACAGTGTACTTACATATAATAATAAATAAATCTTTGAAAAATATTTTTTTTCACAAGAGCCAGGTGGTGGTAGAGCATGCCTTTAATCCCAGCACTTGGGAGGCATAGGCAGGTGGATTTCTATGAGTTCAAGGCCAGCCTGGTCTCCAAAGGTAGTTTCAGGACAGTAAAGCTATATAAAGAAACCTTGTCTCAAGAAAGGAAGGAAGAAAAATTTAAAAAGAAAAGAAAAGCAGGGCGGTGGTGGCGCATGCCTTTAATCCCAGCAACCCTATCTCGAAAAACCAAAAAAGAAAAAAAAGAAAAAAGACCTCTATATTTTGGGATTTTTTTAAGACAGGGCTTCTCTGTGTAGCCCTGGCTGTCCTGGAACTCACTCTGTAGACCAGGCTGGCCTCAAACTCAGAGATCTGCCTGCCTCTGCCTCCCAAATGCTGGGATTAAAAGTATACACCACCACTGCTTCAATTTGTTTGTTTGCTTTATGTAGGAGTGTTCTGCCTGCAGGTTCATGTCTTAGATTCCTCTAGATCTGGACTTACAGACAGCTGTGAGCTGCCACTGGGATATTGAACCCAGGTCTTTTGACAAAACAGCCAATGCTCTTAACTACTGACATATCAAGTTCCCCCCCCCCCCCGTTTTTCTCTTTTAAAGAAAGGGTATTACCATCTTAAAGGAGACTCTTTGGTCATTGTCATTTCTCTTTCTACATCTTCATGACCTTACTGTAGGTTTTATACCAATGAACCTCTGAAAGTAACTCAGGTTCCCAAACCCTTCGGCTTAAACGTAAAACTCTCAGAAACGACTACTGTCTCATATTACTGAAATATCCTAACATTATTCAAAAAATAAAGGTCATGAAGAGAACATCTTACAACCTCCCAATTGATATACTGAACTAACATTAAATAAGCCAAATAGATCTAATAATTACTAAACAACACTTCAACAAAAGACACATTCTCACATAAACATAGGCCACTTTCCAGTACAGAATTGCATGCTGGACAATAAAGCAAGTCTCAATAAACCTAAAGGCACGTAAGGTTATTCTGGAATGAAGGTAAAAGTCAATAGTCAAAGAAAATTTGAGGATATCATAAATATGTGGCAATTAATACATTCCTAAAGAAGAAATGGGTTAAAAAGAAAGTTCAGGAGAAATAAGGTATCCTGTAAACTAATGAAAGTAAAAACAAAACAGCAAAATTTGTGAGATGCATTAAACATCAGCTTCATGAAAGAAGAAACTTGGGACTGGAAAAAGGGTTCGGTAGCTAAGAGTAATTACTACTCTTGCAGAGGAACGAAGTTCAGTCAGTTAGTTCCCAGCACCCAGGTGTGGCAATTACAATCTCCCATAACTCCAGTTCCAAGGCTATGATGCCCTCTTCTGGCCTCTATGGGCACTGCATGTGCATAGTACACTTAACAAGACACACATAGGCATGTACACACATAAAATAAACAGAAAATAAGAAAAAAAACTGTGCATGATGCAATCCAGCTCAGGATTTTTTTTTTTTTTTTTTTTTTTTTTTTTTTTTTTTTTTTTTTTTTTTTTGGTTTTTCGAGACAAGGTTTCTCTCTGTAGCCCCGGCTGTCCTGGAACTCACTCTGTAGACCAGGCTGGCCTCGAACTCGGAAATCCACCTGCCTCCGCCTCCCAAGTGCTAGGATTAAAGGCGTGCACCACCACCGCCCGGCTCAGCTCAGGATTTTTTAAAAAAAATAAAAGGGGCCTGGAGAGATGACTCAGGGGTTAAGAGCACTGGCTGTTCTTCCAGAGGTTCCGAGTTCAGTTCCTAGTAACCACATGGTGGCTCGTAACCACCTATACTGTGATCTGATGCCCTCTTCTGTCATGTAGGCATACATGCAAGCAAAGTACTACATATATAAAATAAATCTTTAAAAAACAAAAAACAAACAAACAAACAAAGCCCAAAACAGGTGTCTTAGTGAGTTTTCTAATGATATAAAGAGACACCATGACCAAGACATCTTATAAAAGAAGGGTTTTGTTTTGGGTTCATGCTTCCATCAGGTAGGAAGCATGGCAGAAGAAAGGTAGGCAAAGGGACTGAGGCAGTAACTAAGAGCTTATATCTATCTCTCTCTATCCGCAATTAGGAGAAAGAGTGCTAATTAGAAAATGTTTAGGCATTTGAAACCTCAAAAACCAACCTAGTGACAAACCTCTTCCAATAAGGCCATACATCCTGAATCTTCCCAAACAGTTCCACCAACTAGAGACCAAGCATTCAAATATACAAGCCTATGGAGACCATTCTCATTCAAAACACCACAGTGCTGATGAGATATAGAGGAACTGGTGTTCCTTGTGCATTGCTGTGAGAATACACAAATGGAGCAGCCACTATGGAAAAAAATGTTTAGTGATCCCTCAAAACCTTTAGCATAGGCACTGGAGAGATGGCTCAGCCGTTAAGAACACTAGCTGTTCTTCCCGAGGACCCACATGGCAGCTAACATGTCTGTAACTCTAGTCCCAGGGGATCCAATGTCCTTTTCTTGCCTCTGCAGGTACTGCACACACATGATGCACAGACATACATTCTGGTCAACACATAAAAGTAAATCAAAACCTAAAAATCAAAAACAAAGAAAACAAAACTTTAACATTAGGGCAAGAGAAAGATAGCTCAGTGGCGAAGAGCACTTGCTGTTCTTGTCGAGGATCCAGGTTCAGTTCCCAGAGCTCACACAATAGATCCACAACCATGTATAACTCCAAAGTTCAGGGGATCCAATCCCTCTTCTGACCTCCATGGATATGAGGCACACCTTGGGATACATATACATACATGTAGGCAAAATAGTCATACACACAAAATAAAAAATAATTATTTTTTAAAAATTTAAAAAACTTTTAACAGAGAATTAGCAAATGGTGTAGCAATTTACTTCTAGGTATTTACTCTAAGAAACAGAAAGAAGCCACTGAGATCCTTGTACACCAACTTCACAGAAGCATCATTCACAGTAATCAAAAGATAGAAGCAAGGTAAGTATTCATCAACATAAGCAAATTGTGACATATACATATAACAGAATATCTTCAGTCATGAAAATGAATGAAACTCTGCTACAACAAAAATGATCCCTGAAAACATTAGGCTATGTGAAATAAGGCAGACTCTGATAGGCATATATAACATAATTCCAATTAACAGGATACCCAGAATGAACAAATGCATAAAAACCAGAAGAATAGAGATAAGGATGGTGGGAAAAAAAATACCATTTTATAGTATGCCAGAATGTCTGTTTGGGGTGATGAAAAAATTCTAGAAAAGGACAGTGCTGATGGTTGTACAATACTGTGAATATACCATGAATTCTACACATAAAATGACTAAAATAGTAAAATTTTATACTATGTGTGTTTTTCCATAATTAATCCAACAGGGGTGAATACATTATATATAGAAACACATTTATGTATGTTTAAAACTATCAAAGAGTAAATTATTTCTTTTTTTTATGTGTTTATGTGTGTGGTTGTGCAACCTTAAGTGCCCACATCCAAGTAGGATTATATGAAGCAGATGAGGGCATTTAATCCCCTGGAACTAGAATTTTAGACAGTTGTGAAGCTGCCATGTGGGTGCCGGCAATTGAACCTGGGTCCTCTGAAAGAGCAGACCGTGCTCTTAACCTTTGAGCTATCAGTCTAACCATCAAAATAAGCTTTTTTAATTTAAAAGAATTCAAGAAGCATATGGTAAATATAAAAATCTAAATATGCACTCCCAATTAGTCAGAAATAATCTACTTTTTATAAATAATGACATTAATTTTATATTTTTTTATAAATTTTAAGTTAAAATTTTTAAATAGTTTAAAATAATATTGGGCCAGGAGTGGAAGTACAAGCCTTTAATCTTAGTATTTGGAAAGCAGAGGCAGGTGGATGTCTGTGAGTTCAGCTGGCATGGCAAACATAGTTTCAGGACAGCTGGAGCTATATAGAGAGACTCCATCTCTAAGCAAACAAACAAACAAGTAAAGTATTGCTTTAACATGGCCCTTTCAAGTGAAGCTCAGAATCTGTTATGTCTCTCCCCCATTACTATCTTATAACAATTATCCTACTAAAAAAAGGGGGGGGGTATTCAACTACCAGATTATTGATAGTTTAAACTCCAAATCTCAAAATGAGACTTGAGCTGATATTTCAATTCTTTTCAAACAACTGCTACTTGACTTTAACTTTACCACAAAGTACTATGTTAAGGCACAAAGCGTCATGGACCCAAAACCCCTCTTGGCCTCATTTGCAGAATTTCTCTACCCAGGAGAACTTGTGAAGAGATCACTTCCTACCAGGTAAGGAAACAAAGAGTGCACACCTGGAGATCAAAGCCAAACTAACAAAGCATCAGGTCCCAAGACAATATGTTATACAGAAGGGCTCTTGTCCAAGAGCCAGTGCTAACAAGTTGTACAGTTTTTAGTTCTTTTGTCTTCTCAGGGCTGGAAATTTAACCTAGTATTTTAGTAATGATGAGCAAGAAAAAAAAAAATCCACTACTGAGCTTACCATTACTCTCTCATCTTCAGATGTAAAATACAGTAAAAATTATTAAAACAAGGTTAATGATTCTATAGCATTTTGCCATTGTGTGTTGTACTTGTGTGGATACATGCATGTGTGCATGTGTGTCCATGGATGTCACACAGAGGTCAATTCTGGGTGACTTTCTCAATCACTTTTTACATTATTTTTGGAGGCAGGTGCCTCAGTGAACAGAGGAGATAGAAATCTACCGTCCTCCTCCTTCCCCAGTCCTGGGATACTTTCCCACTGAGTTAGCTCCTGAGCATGTCATTTCTATTTTCTTAATTAAAACTAACTTTCTTTTTCTTTCCCCCCTTTTTTTAAAGATTTATTTATTTATTTTCTGTATATACGAGTACACTGTAGCTGTACTGATGGCTGTGAGCCATCATGTGGTTGCTGGGAGTTTGAATTCAGGCCCTCCGCTCACTCCAGTTGCTCTGGTCTAAAGATTTATTTATTATTATATCTAAGTACACTGTAGCTGTCTTCACTCGTACCAGAAGAGGGCGCCAGATCCCACTACAGATGATTGTGAGCCACCATGTGGTTGTGGGATTTGAACTCAGAGCCTTCGGAAAAGCAGTCAGTGCTGTAAACCACTGAGCCATCTCTCCAGCCCCTTCTTTTCCTTTTTTTAAGTCGGGGTGTCATATAGCCCAGGCTGTTCTCAAAATGATTTTAACTCAGGATGATCATGAACCCCTTATCCTCTTGCTTCGACTTCTCAACTGCTGGGAAAACAGATTTGTAGCACCACACCCAGCTCTTAATCAAATATCTATGTGTCACCTCAACTTTCTATTAGCCTGTCTCATAAATCATTCTCAACCAGGTTCCAGGCTTCCTCAAAGTTGCAGTCTTTCTTTCCTATTACAAAAAGTATCTCATTGAGCCCTATGACTTCCCCTGATCCTAACTTATTCCACAAATAACTTTCTCTTATGACCAAGAAACAGAATATTCAAAATAAAAGACAGGGGTCAGGTATGTGGTGCCCACCTTTAATCTCAGCACCCAGGAGGCAAAGGCAGGTAGATCAATGTTAATGTTAGCCTGGTCTACAGAGCCAGTTTCATGACAGTTAGGACCACATGTAGAAACCCTGCCTTGAAAAAATAACAAAATTTGAAACAATACCTTATCTCCTATCAGTTCTCAAAGTGTCATCATCTGAGCCTATTTCCTCCTGGTTACAAAAAAACAAACAAACAAAAAAATAGTTCTTCTTATCAAAAACAATCTCCCAAAATTTGTTATCTTCTGGATCTTCAATAGTTCCTGCCACCTCTGAAACAACTTCGCCTTCTTTCTCTCTATTGAGCCCTTTTAATCCTATCCATCAGCATTTAAATACATTTCTCTTCTTTATGGTGGTCCATATCTTTAATCTAAGCACTGGAGCAAGGCAGATCTCAGTGAATTCAAGGCCAGCAGGGTTTATGGAAAGAACTCCAGACCAAGCAGGGCTACACAGAGAGATCTTGTCTCAAAAGTACAAAAGTGAAAACAAAAACAAAATAAAAGTTGTCTCATTTGAGACTTTTGTAGCACAAATTTATGTAGTCACTTGGGAGATAGAAACAGAAAGATCAAGTTCTTGCCAGTTAGGGCTACTATATAGTGAGACCTTGTCTCAAAACAAGAAAGTTACACAGGGCAGTGGTGGTACAGGCCTTTAATCCCAGCAGAGCCTATGTTTAGAGAAAAAAAAGGACACAAACAATCAATTTTTACTTTTCCTTAACACCCTATGCTTGCTGGGACATGGTAGTAAATGTCTTTAATCCTTATCTAGCCTATATAATAAGTTCCACAACAACCAGGGCTATGGAGAGAGACCCTGTCTCAAAACAGGGAAAAAAAAGGAAAAGAAAACAATAATTGTGTAAAATGAAGTTTTCAAAAATTCAGCAAATGCTGCCTCTCCAGGATACCGGAACATAAAAACACATATATATGGATGCATACACATATACATAGACAGATAAATGTGGGTTGTTTGTTTATTTGAGATAGGGTCTCATATAATCCAAGCTAGCTTCAAACTAGATTTGTTATTAAAGATGACCTTGGCCAGGCGGTGGTGACACACGCCTTTACTCCCAGCACTTGGGAGGCAGAGGCAGGCGGATTTCTGAGTTCGAGGCCAGCCTGGTCTACAGAGTGAGTTCCAGGACAGCCAGGGCTATACAGAGAAATCCTGCCTGGAAAAACAAATAAAAAAACAACAACCCCCCCCCCAAAATTTGCAAATTGTTATTGTCAATGCTTTCATTGAATAATAATAATTTTAGGAAAAGCCTTCTCTTTAGGACAGCCAGGACTACACAGAGAAACCCTGTCTCAGAAAACCTAAGAAAAAAAAAAAGATGTCCTTGAATTTCTGATCCTTCTGCCTTCACTTCTCAAGTTGTGGGAGAACTGGGATTACAGACATGCATCACCAAACCTAGTTTACATGCTGCTGGGTGGAGTGCCAAGCACTGCACCACCTAAGCTACATCCCCAACCTGGAAATATAAGGCAGTGTTAACCCTGTACTTAATTCAACAACTACTTAGTGCATATACTAGGCCATATACTATATTAGACTAAAATTTTAAGAAATAAAATTCCGCCGGGCAGTGGTGGCACATGCCTTTAATCCTAGCACTTGGGAGGCAAAGGCAGGCGGATTTCTGGTCTACAGAGTGAGTTCCAGGACAGCCAGGGCTACACAGAAAAACCCTGTCTCAAACCGCCCCCCCCAACCCCGCAAAAAAAAAAAAAGAAATAAAAGTTCTGGGGGCTGGAGAGATGGCTCAGTGGTTAAGAGCACTGACTGCTCTCCCAAAGGTCCTGAGTTCCATTCCCAGTAACCACATGGTGACTCACAACCATCTGTAATGAGATCTAATGCCCTCTTCTGGGGTGTCTGAAGACAGCGACAGTGTTCTCACATACATAAAATAAATTTTTTAAAAAGAAAGAAAGGAAAGTTCTTTTCATCTCTGAGATGAAAGCTAGCATCTTTGGTTGCAACTAGCCTGATTAAAGGCAGGAGGAAGGAGAGGGTCGTGTGAGTTGTAGGCAAAGAACTTGTGCAACAAATTTAAAGAACAGGGAGGAAAGGCATACCCAGGGAATGGATGTGGACCAAATGTAGTCAGAAAATAGGTTTGAGGAGCAGAAATGCAAAACAAAAGACATAAATGAGAACACTCAGGGCCTGAACTGACCAGTAAGCTTGTCTCTCAAATCTTACTACCTCAGTAAAAATGAAGCATCCCAATCTAAGTGCTGACTTCAATGATTAAAGATAGTATACATATTCAAATAGCCATAAATTCATCATTATAGCTTATATAACTAAACCTCAAACCCAAGTTTATAGTAACAAATGACTTGAAAAAACTAGCTTTAGGACTGACTTTATATTTTTAAAATGTTATATATATTATATTTAAATATATATTTTTAATATTTATAAATCACATATATATGCACATACACATGTACATGCACATATACATATATATGTGGAAAGTCTATCACTGAGCTATATTCTCAGCCTTGGGTCCCATAATTTTTAACTTTATTTCAATAATACTAGTATTTAATATGCATAAATGTTACATTAAACAGATTTAGTAACTATAAGCCTTAGGCATGCAGGTACGTAACTCCAGCACTTGGGAGGCAGAGGCAGGTGGATCTCTTTGAGTTCGAGGCCAGCCTGGTCTACAATGTGAGTTCCAGGACAGCCTGGGCTGTTACATAGAGAAACCCTGTCTCAACAGTAATAACGACTGTAAGCCTTTATATACTAGTTCATGGAAGTCTAATCTGACGATGCCATATCAGCTTCTAAGGTTTCTTATTGCATGCTTCCCCTGTGACTTGGGGCGCTCTACTTTTTCACTTATGAGTAAGAGTCAGACTGTTTCTAGTATACTGCTAAAGTCTGTTAACAAATACTCTGTAGAAACAAATTGTTTCCAAGTTTATTAACTACATAAATGACCAATACCACATATATCAAAAACATGTCACTAACTGCTATGCCAGAGTTCTTTTGGACTTGTTCTACCTGCAATAAGTAACACATTCCATGTTATAATCAAATTTTATCCAACATCCTTCCCAGTAGACGCCACTACAAAATCATTAGTTCAATACACTAAGACATCACAAACACAATAAATAACAAAATCTAAACATGGCAAAAAAAAAAAAAAAGCTGCAAGGGAGAATGAGGCTATACAGTCTTTCTTCAGAAGTTTCATAAAACTCATTCGTGCTCAATAAGTCTTAGATAATATGCTAGTAAAGACATATAAAAATAAACTTTTTTTTTTCAAGACAGGGTTTCTCTGTGTACTTCTGCCTATTCTGGAACTCACTCTGTAAACCAACCTGGTCTCAACTCAGAGATCTTCCTGCTTCTGCCTTCCAAATACTGGGATTAAAGGCGTATGCCACCACTGCTAGGCAAAAATAAACTTTTAAAAACAGAAAGGAATGTTAAGAAATGAAAACTTGGGGTTGTTGAGATGGCTCAGCAGGTAAGAGCACCGACCGCTCTTCTGAAGGTCCTGAGTTCAAATCTCAGCAACCACATGGTGGTTCACAACGACCCATAATGAGATCTGATGCCCTCTTCTGGTGCGTCTGAAGACAGCTACAGTGTACTTATCTACAATAATAAATAAATCTTTAAAAAAAATGAAATGAAAACTTAATTTAATCTTGAAAAGAGGTTGAATTCACATGTGTTAAGGAGGTAGAATGTTGGATTCCAGTCAGATGTGAGAAGCAAGACAGAAGAGGTACAATTTATAGGAAAAAATCATGCCGGCAGTGGCATTCCCCAGAGCAAAGAAAATAGGATAATTTGGAGGTGAAGCCATAAAGAGATGGAATGGCAATATGCACACAATGATCTGACCACTTCTAGCCTTATCTCAATCTCAGTCTTTCTGGATTGCACCCAATTCACAGAGCTGTTCTAAAAGCAGACATGTGTACTATGCCTTACCCTAAGAATACAGCAGATAGCTAAGACAATGCTCAACCCCTACCTGTTTTACATGGCATATGGTATAGTAATATCTATAATGCTATATGGTTATGAATTTTATATATACTATTCAATATAAAATGTTATATTCAATATTACACATTATGTAAGATATCTACTATATTACATGCATATTATGTGTGCAAATAGTTTATGTGTGTGTATATCCTATAAACAAAACCCCCAACAGCCACAACAGTAAATTAGGGACCTTGTAATTTACATCAGAGCCATTCCCATATATCCATTATAACTGATTTGATCTGCTAAAGCAAGACTCACCAAACCTTTTTAAGGCCAGACTGTATATTAGGTTTGGCAGTCCATAGAGTCAATTACTCAACTCTGTCCTCAGAGCCGCAAAACTCAGCCACAGACAATACATAAACAAATGGGTTGACTGTGTTCCAATACAATCTTATTTATGGACACTGAAATTTGAGCTCCCTACAATATTCTCTTCCCAAATAACATTCTTTTTGACTCTGCTACTATTTAAAAACACAAAACAAAATAAAAATATAAAAGCCATTCTTATCTCATAGGCTGCACAAAAACACGCAGCACATTACATTGGGTCTACTGGCCATAGTTCGCTGACCCTTGTCAGCTAACTACTAAAACAACACAGAACTGTACTTACCTAACCTTTCCAAAGAGCCTTTCAGTGTTAATTTTAATGTAAGATAAAACAAAACAAACAAACAACAAAAAAAAAAAAAAGGAAAATCTTTCAGTTGACAGAACATAAAATCTTTACTTGACTAACCAAAGAAGTCACTCTATTTGCAAGAAAGTCAATAAAGTTGCTGCTTAGATCACGTGGCTTCCTTACCATATATCCAGTAATACCAAAATCAGTGTAAGCTTGAAAATAATATCTAGTCCCTTCCCTGAAAGAGTTTATTTCAAAAATGTGAAGGTAGCTCAGGGGAAGAGGACCTGCCTGCCATACATAAATCCTGAGTGTAGTTTCAATACTGTAAAACCAAACCCAATCCAACCTAACAAGTCCCCCATTGCTTATCAGCTATATCAGCAATAATTACACTTAGCATTTGAGCTCCCAGTCTTCAGACTTGTAAGTCAGGACATCAGTGGCTGAGGAGATGGTTGCCTGTTCTTCAGAGGACCAGAGTTTGGTTCTCAGCACCCATGGTGGGAAGCTCAAATTGCCTCTAACTCCAGCTTCAGGGGAGACACAACACACACATAATTTAAAAAATAATAAAAATAAACTCTTAAGAGGAGAGTAACTCAGTATCTAGGAGAACAGTAACCTTTAAATGTGTTTGGTACATTAATTTTGGGTAACAGCCTACAAAAGAATGAAGTTGTTTGCTGATGCACGTAGTTAGAATATGTCCATATGGAAAAAGCAGGACAGTATATGTATATTAGACAGACAAGAGATAAATGGTATAGAATGCCTTTTACTCCATTTCTTTCACGTGATGTAGCTGTATGTTAGTACAAGACAGACCACTAAACTAGACAGTGTGAAAATGGATTTGGGACTAAGAGCCAGGCCCCTACTCTCACTATGATAACAGGAAATCTAAGACTTTAAATTCAGATGATAAATTCAGGTTGCAGCAATAGAGAACTGAAGACATCTCAAATGATAAAGAACTACTCCTGAACACATTTTAAACAAACCCTTGATACAACCATTCTTGAGTTCTTGATAAGATGATTTGGCTTGGATCTAGGCCGTCCCCAAAGGCTCTTGTGCTGAAAGCGTAATCCCCAGTCTGTACCACTGGGGATGGCAGAGGCTTTAGAAGGCAGAGCCTAGTGGAAGCAAACTGGGTCATGAGGGAAATCTTGTGGGTCTCTCTCCCTTCCTCCTCATTTCTTTCATTTCTTCCCTTCCTTTCTCTTCCTCATGGCTGCCATAAGGTGAATTGGTTTCTGACCCTCTGACCCTCTGCTATGATATATTTCCTTACCAGAGTCCCAAAAGTAACAGTCAAAAAATAAGCACTGAAATTTCTGGAACCCTGAACCAAAATAAATCTTCCTTTCTTTCTTTCTTTTTTTTTTTTTTCTGAGACAAAGTCTCACCATATAGCTGTGGCTGGCCTGGAACTCATGTAGACCAGGCAGGCCTCAAACACAGAGATCCATTTGTCACTTTCTCCAGAAGTGCTAGGATTCAAGATGTTACCAACATGCCCCAAAACATTTTCTATTTTAAGTTGTTTAAACTCAGACATTTTATCACAGCAATGGAAAGCTAGCAACAACTAAAGAAGTTTTTTCTAAAAAAAGTGATCAACTCAGAAGAATAAATGGAGAAGTCCAAGACCATTATACCAGGACTGGAGAAAAAACTCAGTGGTTAAGAGCACTGGTTGGGGCTGGAGAGACAGTTCAGCGGCTTAAGAGCACTAATTGCTCTTCCAGAGGTCCTGAGTTCAATTACCAGCAACCACATGGTGGCTCACAACCATCTGTAATGGGATCTGATGCCCTCTTCTGGTGTATCTGAAGACAGCTACAATGTACTCACATTCATTAAAAAAATAAAATAAAAATAAAAATAAATCTTTTTTAAAAAGAGAGAGAGCTGGGCAGTGGTGGCGCACGCCTTTAATCCCAGCACTTGGGAGGCAGAGGCAGGTGGATTTGTGAGTTCGAGGCC
>NW_022196911.1:48358187-48358553 GCF_008632895.1 Mastomys coucha | reverse complement strand
GGAGAGAAAGAGAGAGAGAGAGAGAGAGAGAGAGAGAGAGAGAGAGCTCGAGTGCACACGAGCCAGCAAGCACTGGCTGTTCTTCCAAAGGACCCAAGTTCAAATCCCAACACTTATATGGCGGTTCACAACTGTCTATAATTCCAGTTCTAGGGGATCTGACACCCTCACACATACATGGAAGCAGAACACCAATGTTAAAATAAATTTTAAAAAAATCCAGCCAGGTGTTGGTGGCACACGCCTTTAATCCCAGCACTTGGGAGGCAGAAACAGGCGGATATCTGAGTTCGAGGCCAGCCTGGTCTACAGGGTGAGTTCCAAGATAGCCAGGGCTACACAGAGAAACCCTGTCTTGAAAAACCA
>NW_022196911.1:48343784-48358177 GCF_008632895.1 Mastomys coucha | reverse complement strand
AAAAAAAAAAAAAAAAATCCAGACCTACTGAAATCAAAGGGTTAATCAGAGAATGAACAGTCTGCAAAGGGGTAAGCACGGTGGGACAGATCTTTAAGACCAGAGGCAGAGGCAGGCAGATCCCCAAGGTTGGGGCCCACCTGATCTACATAAAGATCTAGGACAGCCAAGGATACATAGGAGATCCTGTCTCTAAATAAATAATTGTTTTTTTAAAAAGGAGCAGGACTGCTAAGGAACAACAGCAGTCTCAGAAGTTAAGGAAGAAAACAACAGTATAGAGGAAATAAGATAATATCAAGTATGGTAAGAAGTGAGGGACTAAGCAATGACCACATAGTTTGGCCACACAGGATTACAGGACTTAGTAATCAACTGGTAGATGAATGAGAAACCAGGTTGAAGGTTCAGGAGTGAAGAAGTGCACAACACTACCTCTTCTGCCCATTGAAAGTATGGAGACATAGGTAGGAAGATTAGGGTTCAAAGTTATCCTCAGCTACAAAATGAGTTCAAGTCAGCCTGGGTTATACATGAGACCCAGTCTCAAAAAGCCACTAAGAAAAAAAAAAACTTCTAATGTGAGCTAAATCTAACTTATTCATATAATTACAATACTTAGAAAATACAGGGACCAGAAGAATATACTGTATAAAACCAAAGGGATACATTCAGCACAACACAGGCTATAAAATTTCAAAAGCCCAGCTTGGTAATGAGTATCTTTAATCCCAGCACTGGAGAGGTAGGCAGATCTCCACGAGTTCCAGGACAGCCAGAGATATATAGTGAAACCCTGTCTAAATAAAACCAATAAAAAAAATTTTTTTTAAAGAAAAAAAATCCCTAAATCTTAAACCATGGAGGTTCACAGTAATCCCAGCATTTAAGAAGCAGATGCAAGAGGATCCGAAATTCAAGGTCAGACCAATCAGCCCTTCCACATCTTGCTAAACCATGAGTTACCATAAACAAGGCCCACCCTCCTAAACTGAAGAAATTTATACACAAGAAGTTATCATTGAAATTAATGCTGGCAGACATGTTCAAGAAATACTGCTGGGCCCTTCCATAAATCTTGTGATTGAGTGTGGAGATGGCAACTAGTAGACAACAGGATAACATCAGAATGGTAGCCATACCAGGAGACAGCAGCAGCATGTCAGATGCCTTGGAAAGAGTCTAAACAATGGCTGTTCAGCAGAGGAGTCCAAAAGTGCCCCAAAGCCTCCCCAATGCCTGTCAGATTGTGGTGTAGAACTGGGTCATGGACATTTTCATATGAAACTTTTTGCTAAATATATTTTTGTGATGTTCAGAGGGAAAAATAAAACAATGAACAAAAGCAAAAAGAAATTGAAAGAGAGAGAGAAATTCAAGGCCAGCACCAGCTACACATCCAGTTTGAGGACAGCCTGGGCTATATGAGACCCTGTCTCAAAAAAAAATTTTTTTTAATTTAAAAATATGATTAAAAGCTAATTCCAACATTAAAATAAAACTAAATTTAACCCGAAATAAATTTACTTGGCTCTCCTCTCTCTGTGTGTCAGTATCACTAAAATTCTCAAGGTGTGGTCAGGCATGGTGGTACATGTCTATAATCCTAGAACTCAAGAAAGGGGTTGAGACAGGAAGAGAGCTGAAAGTTTGAGGCCAGTCAAAGGACACAGGAGACCTGTATCAAACAAAACAAACAAAACAAAAACTGCCAGTGAAAATAACATCAAGACAAAATGGATCAGGTGGTAAAGCAAGAGTTATTAAGAGGAATATTTATTATTGCTATTCTATGTACTAGACAGAGTATCACTCTGAATGTACTGAGATGGCTAACAGAGTAACAAAGTAACAACAAACAAGTGTATCTACTCAGATATGAACCTTTAACTACAATGTAGTCACATTAGCAGACTAGCAAACACCCTCAAAGAAATAAATTCATTGTTTCAATTTATCAGAGGAAATAAAAAAGGAAACAGTAAAAATATGAGGGTTACAGAAAGTTGTAAAACCTTATTTATAACATGCAGCAAAGATTTTTATCTAGAATGTATGCTTGTAATTTGGGAGGCCAAATTACAAACTGGGTATAGTGGCACAAACCTTTAATCTCAGCACTTGAAAGGTAGAGGCAGGTGGATCTCTATGAGTTCAAGGCCAGCCTGGTCTACCTACAGCAAGTTCCAATCCAGTTGTGGATACAAAATGAGACCCTGTCTCAAAAAGAAACAAAACTAAAACCTTTGATTTTTATACACTACAAAAAGGAGGGGACGTTGTCATACATCTTTGAACTGCAGTCTAAGCCAAGGAGTAATCAAAAAGAAGAAATAACTGTTAAACACCTGCTTTCATTGTTCCTTTCAGGTATACATAAAACCATAACTTCTACCTTACCACCTTGAAAAAAAAGTGGATCCATAGTTTTTAGCAGTCTTCATCTTCTAGAGCACTTTCTGAAGCTAATCCCCATTTCCCCCTTCCAGCTACTGAGCACTTGTTCATATAACTTTAGGTTATCTGTAAAGTCTTAGATCAGATAAACAATTTCAACCTCAAAATGCTATCAAATTCAGTCTAACTACATAAATACTGGAGGGATAAAGAGTTAGCATAAACTCACTCTGAAGACACTACAATAGATCGTCAAGAAAATTACAACATGCAAGTAGATTCATTGTTCCAAGAGGGATATAGTAACCTGAAGTCACGAGACCACATGAATCCGAAGGTAAAACTATGACACGCAGAACATTAACTAAAATAAAAACATTTTCTTCATAGGAGTTAATCACACAACTTCATCAAGCACTGTATGTCACCTTACGCCCCCAAACTGTCCAGCTCGATCCAAATCACACATAGCTAAGCCCACCCCAACCAAAGAGTAGAGGTTTGGCTTTGCTGTTCTCAATACACCCTACCTTGTCTCCACTTGAAGCAAAATTTTACTTAAAATATGCCTACCGTTCCTACAGAGCCAACAAACATCAGCCTGCAGACGGCCACAGACTGAATGATAACTGCTGGTATTAATTAAAAAAGAAAAGAATAAAAGACTGCTTCTAGGTTTTCAGGAAGTTCATCATGAAAGGCAAGTTTTTGAAAATAACTTTTTTAAAAATAACTTTTTGAGACTTCTCGTTTGGAGACTGAGGGCTGAGAAAGGTAGTGATAATAAGAAACATAAACCTGAAGAAGTTGAAGAAGCCAGCTTTGTTAAAAACCAAGTGGCCACTTGCCAACACTTCTTTATGCATATGTGACCAAGGACGACTTCCTCTCCGTCCACATCAGCTTCT
The DNA here is from genome assembly GCF_008632895.1 of Mastomys coucha. Lineage (NCBI taxonomy): Eukaryota > Metazoa > Chordata > Mammalia > Rodentia > Muridae > Mastomys > Mastomys coucha. The sequence goes on along the minus strand of NW_022196911.1, from coordinate 48,354,872 downwards.
CATCAAATCTTGAATTAAGAAGGATCTCATAAACATTTCAATATTGATAAGGTTTAAAAAGACCGTCCAAACAAAAGATTTTATAAAGCTTCGGAGAATCAACATGGAAACAAAGCTTTAAGCTTTTCACAATCTGAACCTCCCCCCCCCCTCGGCCCCACAAAAAGCACACATTTTAAATGTCACACAAACAGCCTATTCACGGGCACCTAGGGCTTAGATTCCGGCACTGGAAAGGGGGCTAGCTTCAGTTTAAAACCTCAGCGGGGAAGAAAAAGCAGAATTCTGACTTGCAACTGACGAAACTCGGGAGAACCCTGAATCGAACTCTGGGTTCGAACTTCACTCACAACCATTTTCAGATCAGGGCTCTCGACTCCCTATAAAGGTGTCATCCGTGAATGAAAAAGCTAATAGGGAGACCCCACAAACACCCGGGCTCCTGTACCCCATGATCCGTTTTCAGAGAGTGGAAGCAACAGCAAAGTGGAAGGAACAAAGCACTGACGTCAATTACGAGATTAACCCTGCGCACAGGCAGCTGGGGAGGCCCAAACATCAATACCCAAAGCCCGGCCATTGCGATCGCCAGGTACCAGGCTGGTTCCGAGTGGGAAGAAGGGTTTCTCCTATTCCAAACCAGGTTCCCATTTTTCCACTCAATCCCCACCGACCATCAAGGACGGAAATTCCTCCCCCCCCTTTTTTTTTCTTTCGGTGGAGGGGAGATGGGAGAGTGGGGGTGGGGGGGAGGTGCGCAGGATCGCGAGAAGGACGGCGAGAACTAGTTGAGAAATGATAGCCAGAATCTCGGCCTATTTTCTCTTTAACTAGGAAGGACTTGAGTCGGACGCAGGATAAAAATTTCAAAGGATAAATCCGCCGATCGAATCTAAGGGAGGAATAAAGGAAGGGACAACAGCGGGGGGGGGGACAAGAAACGGCCAGATGATGGGCGTCCGGAATGTTGGGTGGGAATGGGTTGGCCTTTAAGAAAAATTATTTTTCTAGTTTGAAATTTATTTCGGGGAGAAAGTGGGACCAGAATACGGAGGGCGAAACCGGATCGAGCGGACCCCCGCCCCCCGCGGGTCTCCGCCAGCGTCAGCGGCCCGAGCCTCGCCTTCCCCGCGGCTCGGCCGCGCCTCAGTCGGACGTCAGTCAGTCAGTCCGTCCGTCAGTCCGTCCGTCAGGCGGCTTCTCACCTCCAGTCCCCGCTCCGCTAGGCCCGAACCATCTCCCGACCGCGGCTGCGGCGGCGGCGGCGGCGCCCGGCCTGCACCTTCACCGGACGCGCATTCGGGCCCGCCCAGGAGGCGGCGACCGGCTGCCTAGGGCGAGGGGCAGCGGCGGATCGGGAGGCCACCGGGAGCCGATGCGGCGCAGCTCACGCGGCGGACGCCAGGGTTCCTCCCCGCTCCATGACGGCCGGGCAGGCCGAGCCCCGGATGGGTGACTGAGGCGGGGGCCGGCTGACGGGGCCCTGGCACCGAGATCCCCGCCCCGTCCGCTGGGGGCGGCGGCGGCGGCAGCGGCGACGACTCGACTCCCGCAGCCGGGACTGGGACTGACGCAGTGGCCGCGGCCCATGTGACCGGGGCCGGGCTGCTGCGAGCGTCACGTGACCAGGCCGCGCCCCTCCCGCAGGCAGCGCGGGGGCTGCGGGCCCGCCGCTCCGGAGGCCGCGTCCGCGGGGCTGACGTGCGGGGCGCCTGGGCCCGGGGCCGGGGGATGTGAAGCGCAGGCCGCGGCGGATTCCGCCGGGCTGTTCGGGCATCAGACCCCGGGACAGAACCCCGCCCCGGGCACACGCTCTCCGGCGCAGCCCGCTAGGGAGGCGCCGCGGGGCGGGGCGGGGCGGGGCGCAGCCCGGGCGACCGGTTTTGGGGTGCAGGTGAAGGCCGGGGCCGGGCCGCCTGAATCCCGCAGCGCTCCGCAGGGGTAGGGAGGGAAGGGTGACGTGGATGTCCGCAGCACGTCGTCCACTGCTGCGTGTGACTTACTGTGGGAGGATAAGCTGGCCCTGCTTCATCTAAAAAAAAAAAAAAAACAACAACCTGGTGAAGCCGGGCTTCGTGGCAGGCCTGTAATCCCAGCTCTTGGGCAGCCAAGGCCGGGAGAATCGTCACGATTTCGGCCTGTGTGGCTACTTAGTGGATTCAAGGCCAGTCTGAGGTACTAACAAAACCCTGTCAAAACAACCCACGGGGGCAAACACACACATACTCCATCGCCTCTTAACATCCTGCTAGTTGAGACAAGCCATATAATTTAATTGGAATCAGTGATTAGACAGACAAGGTTTTAAGGTCTCCTAGAGCCCAGTAATAGCTCAAGAAAGGTGCCCTCTTCCTCTACATCTGAAAAATATACAATCTTGCCCTTGGTATCGCATGTCTCTTACCTGCTTTTCTTTATTTGATGGCACCTCATGAAGAGTCTCCACCATTAAATCTTGAAACGCTTCACTCGTTATTTTTAAACAAAGTGTGTAGTTTGTAATCTCACACCTTGGAAATCCACTCAACTACATACTTGAGTTCTAAGCCGTGTCTCAAAACCACTAAATAGGTATGGCCTGGCAGTGCATACCTTTAATCTGCCACTCTGGAGGCAGAGGCAGAAAGATGGCTGTGAGTATGAGGTTAGCCTGATATACATGTCCAGCTCTGGGCCACCCAAGGCTGTATAGTGAGATTCTTTCTCAGAAAACACACACATACACACAAAATCTTAGGTTTTATATATAGTTTCCTCTGTGTAGCCCTGGTTGTCCTGGAACTCACTTTGTAATCAAGCTGGCCTCGAGCTCAGAGAGCTGCCTGTGCTCCCAAGTGTTGGGATTGAAAACATGGATCTGTGTGCCTGGCCATCTTTTTTACTTTATTTAAAAAAAAAAAAAAGATTTATTTTACTTATTTTATGTGTATGAGTACACTGTAGCTGTACAGATGGCCGTGAACCACCATGTAGCTGCTGGGAATTGAACTCAGGACCTCTGCCAGCCCAGCTCGATCCGCCCTTGCTTGCTCCCGCCCATTCGCTCTGTCCGGCTCCATCTGGCTTAATTCTTACCCGCTGAGCTATCTCACCAGCCCCTCTTTTTTACTTTCTTATGGAAAATATTGGTGGTGATGAGATAGTTCAGTGGGTTAAAGACACTTGCCACACAATCTTGGCAACCTAAAGTCAATCCCTGTGGCACACATAAATGTCTTACTTACCTCAACAGGTGCATCCCCACATCACACACCCATAGACAGCCACTTGAACGCTACAACAAGATCTCAAACTGAGGATGGTGACACGGATATAATCTGAGCTACTCAGCAGCTTGAGGCAGGAGGATTGCAAATTCAGCAAATATTCCTAAGCTATATAGCAAGTTTAAAGTCACCCTGAGTAATTTAACAAAGTCCTGTTTCAAACTAAAAAGGGGCGTGGGGGAAGGCATGGGAACGGGGTAGTTATTACTTTAGGGGGCAGAGTTCAAGACAGTTTCCCTGTGTTCACCTGGCTGTCTCTCCTAGAGCTCCTTCTGTAGACCAGGCTGGCCTCCAACTTAGAGGTCTCCTTGCCTCTGCCTCCCTAGTGGGGGGATTAAAGGCGTGCGCCACCACTGCTTTCCCATGGTTACTTTTCTTGTTGCTGTGATGAAGCAACTTGATGAGAGACCAACTTGTATTTGAGAGAGTACAGTCTTCTGTGTTGGCCAAGGAAGATATGGTAGCTAGAGCCTAATGCAATCAGAACAGGAGGGAGAGAGAGAAAAGCTGGACTCGGCTACTGTCTCATTTTCCTCTTTTTATTCACTTTGGTACCCAAGCCCATGAGATGGTGCCAGCTTCGTTCAGGATGGTTCTTGTTCCTCAGTTAATCATCTCTGGAAACACAAGGCAGAGACATACCCAAAATACCTCAAAAATGTTTCAGGAATTTATTTCTTAATCTAATCAAGTTAACAATAAAAATTTACACAGCATGGTGTGATGGTACCTACCTTTAATCCCAACACTTGAGAGACAGTCTCAGGAGACCCTAGAACTCACTATGTAGCTGAGAATGGACTTGAATTTCTAGTCCTCCTGCCTCTGCATTCCTGTGCTGGGATTACAGATATGCACCCTATGCTTGGCTTAACAGTTCTAACATTGTTCAAAGACATGACACTTGCGCCATTCTTCCTAGATGCTCCTGTAAAATAAAAAACAAGTTATATTCTCCCATAAAACAATGGTGTGGAGAAAGCATTCACGTTCCAGAAGTGGGGAACAGGAAAACAGCAAGAAAAGATCAGACCAAAGCAAGACCAAAACGCAGCTGGGCTAACGTCAACTCTTGCAGCTCCGTATTCAGTACACAGGGCTTGCAATAGGTCATCTGAGTTGCAATGGGCTTGGGTAGTCTGGGAGGAAGCATAGTGAGAAAGCTGGTAGAAGAGTGCTTGCCTCTCATGAAAGTCGTGTATTCCATCCCCAACACAGCAAAAACAAGTGTGACGCTGCATGCCTAGAAGGTTCATGCTCAGAGGTCGAAGCAAATGGGATCAGGAGTTTAAGGTCATCTTCAGGTGCAGAGTAAGTTCAAGGCCAATTCAGGGCACTAGAGACACCTTAACCTCCTCCCCTAGAAAAGAGATTTTCAAGATATCTGTTCAGAATCAAGTTAGTGAATTCATTGAAAATGTTTTTGTTTGTTTGATCGTGTAGTGGGCTATTACAGCACCTAACCTTTCAGTCTCTGCCTCCTGAGTGCTGGGATTGAATTCGTACCCCACCATGCCCAGCTTTAAGCGATTTGTCAATGGCAGCATCTACAATGGCAACAGTTTCTAGAGATACAATGTTTAAAAAGTTTCTGGTTCCTGAGATGCCCTAGATATGGGTAGAGGCTGATGAGACAAAACTACAGACCTGAGCTGCAGAAATGACTCAACCAACCATTAAGATCCCTGGGTGCTCTTTCTAGAGGACTCAGGTTTGGTTTCAAACACCCACATAGCCCCTCACCACTGTCACTCTAGCTCCAGGGGATCCGACACCCTTTTCTAGCTTTCTTGGGCACCGATGTGTGTGCATGTGGTGCACAGACACACATACATGCAGAACATTCACACACACACACACACACACACACACACACACACACACACACACACACACTCACAAATCTAAAAAGCAACAATACACGGGTCATGGATCTAAGCAATCTTTGCCATACTAGGTCACAGTTCAAATGTGTTTTAACCATCAACAAAGTTTGCGGTCTTGATTGTGAGATTTTCAGAAAGTTACAAGGTCACAACTGAGAAAGTAATTAAGTTAAAGATCACACGAGGTTAGGCCTTAAGTATGATTGTTGCTGTTTTAACAGTCTTATTTGTCAAGACTTGCCAAGTGCCTCCCATGAGTTCCAGGTCAGCCAAGAATACACTGTAAGATACTGTTTCAAAGAAATCCAAACGAAAAACATTTAAAAAAAGAATCTTGTCAGGTCTGGAGAGATGGCCTGGTCGGCAGTTAAGAAAGCTGCTTTTCCAGAGGTCCCGAGTTCAATTCCCAGCAACCCCATGGTGGCTCATAACCATCTGGAATGGGATCCAGCGCCCTCTTCTGGTGTGTCTGAACACCAGTGACACAGCAGACTGTGACCATGTACTCACATACTTAAAATAAATAAATCTTTTTTAAAAAATCTTGTCTCAACATAGATGATCTCAATAGTGAATTTTGCTTACTTGTGGCAAAATTCTCCACAGCCCAAGATAGGATAGACTTAAGCAGCCTGAGGTAAACCAGGCTCTGTCCCTTCTCATTCCTCGGAGCCCTCCAGGTCTCTGTCCTGCCTGAGTACCACACCTGTGGGTTGGCTTGTTTGCTTCCCACCACTGCCTGGCCCCTCTTATTTGCTGCCACCCTTCCATCTGTTTCTGACCTCTCAGAGGTGACGCAGACCTTATCTTCAGACATCTTCTCTCTTTCTCTCTGTGTTATCTTTGTCTAGACACCAGGGTTAGCAAAATTTCTCTAGAAAGACCTAAAAATTTTAGTAATTTTTTTTTTGCTAACGTTACTTCTTTTCTTTGAGACTCAGTAGTGTCTCTTCTACAATTTCTTTCTAACAAACAAACAAAACAAAATAAAAAAAAAACACTTTTTTTACTGAGACCCACCAATGTGAGACACATTCACACAGACCGTGTAGACAGCAGCTGGGGGTTATCACCAAGAACAAGCCTGGGTAATGACTTCCCTACTATCAGGGGCCTGTGTGAGGAGATCGCCTTTAAACTGTGTACCATGTTCTGCTCCCTCCCCCACTCCACCCCCAGCTGCTTCCCCACAACAAGATAGCAGGCTGTAACATATCTGATGACACAGATTCAGAGAGGTCCTTCGAGAGCTCCATCAAGTTGCAGGAGGAAGAGAGAGATGGGAGATAAGCATGTTCTGCAGGTTTCCAGCCCTAGATCAAGAGATAACTGAGGTAAATCCGGACTCCAAGGAACGGCTGAAATGGCTTTGGCAGTCTCTCCAACCTGCGGGTCACTCAGCCGACAGTTGGGATGAATTTCAAAATGTCTTGTGAAGCTGTTGGAATCTAGCCTGTAATTTAATATTTTCAATAAATCCAGGGCAACTTAAAAAAGCACATTTATGTGTTTTTGTGTAGAGATAGAAGAAAAGATTGCAGGTATCATCGGTTCTCTCTACCGTGGGGGAGTCCCAGGAATCGAACTCAGGTTGTCAGACTTGCCAACAAGTGCCACTGAGTCATTTTGCAGGCCCAAATTTATTTATTTATTTTGTAACTTTTTTATTTATTTACTTATTTTGTATGTGTGCTGGTGGATTGTATAGTCTGCCCTATTCTTTCTCTTTCTGAGAGGGTCTCATTCAGTAGTAGCTCAGGAAGGTGTGGGATGTATTATGCACTCCAGGCTTGCCCCAAACCTGTGGCAGTCCTCATAACTAAGCCTGGCAAATGTCAGAATTACAGGTGTGTATCACCATGCACTTTGGGCCTACAATATTTTATGGGATCTGGAGAGATAGCTCAGGAGTACACGAGGCACAATTGTAAAGATGGAAAATCAGCAGATCCCAGCATTCCTGTAAGAAGCCAAGTATGGTCCCACCAAAGTCTGCACTCCTGGCACAGAGGCAGGAGGAGGTGAGAGGTTACAGAGCATGCCAGCTGCCAGCCTCGTTAACAAACACGGGCTTCAGCACTGGGGAGATGGCTCAGCTGTCACGAGCAGAACAAGAACTCTGCTTCCACAAGAGGCTGAAAAGGATACCAACACCCTCTTTGGCCACACAGACATGTGAACACATCACATACACAACATACATGAAACTACTTTAAAATATTTTAAACTTTTGAAGCCAAAGATTTTATGCAGCTAATTATAGTGTGAACAGTTCCATAAAATCTGTATTGATAAATACAAAATATAATAGCCAATTAAATTTGGTAATTCAGTATTACCAGTGAGTAAAATGAAGTAGTTTTATCAGTGAAAACATGCCACTAATTATAATTCCAAGAAAATGTTTCCTACCAGCGAAAGTGATTTTAAGATCAGGGAGGTAGTTCATTCGTACCTATAATCCCAGTACTTAAGAGATGGAGACTGAGGAAATCCCGGAGTACTTACTGAGTAAGTGATCAACCAGGGTCATCTGTCAAGATCCTGTCTCAAAATAAAAACTAACAAACAAAAGATCCAACAACAACAAAAAGGAAGGGCAACAAAATGGCTCAGTGGGTAAAGGAGCTTGCTGAGAGAGCAGGGCAAGCGAAATTTAATCCCTGGATCCTATCCATGTGAACACAGAAAGAACTGACTCCCCCACATTGACCTCTGACCTCCATTCATGTGTTGTTGCACATGTACCTACACATACACACACATACCACCACCACCACCAACAACAACAACAACAACATCAAAAGTGATTTCAGGGGGCTGGAGAGATGGTTCAGCAGTTAAGAGCACTGACTGCTCTTCTGAAGGTCCTGAGTTCAAATCCCAGCAACTTGGGTTCACAACCACCCATAATGAGATCTGATGGATGCCCTCTCTGGAATGTCTGAAGGCAGCTACAGTGTACTTACATATAATAAATAAATAAATCTTTTAAAAAGAAGTTATTTCAGGGCTAGAGAGATGGCTCAGTGGATAAAGAACTTGCTAAAAGTGTAAGAACCAGTGTTTGGATCTTGGATCCCAGAACATTCCTAGAATAGGTGAGCATGGTAACCTGGCTGATCAAGAGATTCCAGGGCAGACTGGCTGGTCAGACTGGCTGGAACTGGTGAGCTCTGGATTGGGTGAGCAATTCTGCCTCTGTAAATAAAGTGGGGAAGGCATAAAAGGAAACATCCAACATCAACTTCTCCGTCCACATGGACCTGCACATGTGTGCCCACATACACAGGAACATGCATACACACACACAAACACACACACACACACACACAAGAAAAATAATTTCATATCTTCTTCTACAAAGGCTGACCTGTAGTGAGAATGGTCCTTTAAGGCAGGCTCAAACTCCTGCTGTAGCTGAAGATGGACCTTGAACTTCTGCTCCGTCTCCAGAATGCTGGGGTTACAAGTGAGTATCACACACCCCTGGTCCTTCTTGATACAGTGGGCTGCCACCCAGGGCTTCCTGCAGGCTAGGCTAGCATTCTACCAACCAAGCTGCACATAGAGCACTAAAGTTTTTATAAGCATGTATTAATTAGACATTATATCTAATTAATTATATCTAATGACATTTCACTCCTGGGATGTTCTGACCATGTTCATCCACATCCCCTCTTTCGTGACCCTCCACCTCTCACTAATTGCCTTTCTCTTGCCAACCAGTCCTCCCTCTTACTTTCATGGCCTTTTCTGGGGGAGGAGAGGGGTTGTGAGGCCTGATGAGTTTAATTTAGTGTTGCTTACAGAAGCATGCATGAGTGGTCATTCACAGGAGCGTAGACAACTTCTGCATTTCACTTTTGAAATAGGTTTCCACACAAAAACAAACCACCAGATAGCTCCTATTAAGCCACTGGCATACAATACCAAGGGTGCCTCTTGCTTGCAAGAAAAATGTTCAACTCCCTTAGATTCTTTCGATCAGCACATAGTACGTGGCAAAGTGATCACCTAGTCTGGAAGCAGTTAAAGGCTCTTGAACGTGTACATGAACTGTAGGCTAGACACAAAACAAACAGGAAACCTCTTAACTACCAAAGTACTGAAACCTAAGCCAGCCAGCCAATCACAGGCATGAAATATTGGCTAAGGGGCTCATAACTACATACAACCACATTTGACCTATTTCCATCTGAAATATTTCCAACTAGATATATCATTACATTTTACAATGTAAAATGTACATTTTACAATTTAGAATGTACATTTTACATGGTACAGTGTACTCATATAGATAAAAATAAATAAATAATATTTTGGGCTGGAGAGATGGCTCAGTTGTTAAGAGCACTGGATACTCTTCCAGAGGACTTGGGTTCAATTCCCAGCACCCACAAGGCAGGTCACAACTGTCTGTAACTCCAGTTCTAGAGGATCTGGCACCCTCACACAGACATGCAGCCAGAAAACCAATGCACATAAAAATAAATAAAATCTTTAAAAAAATGCTGGGCAGTGTTGGAGCATACCTTTAATCCCAGCACTAGGGAGGCAGAGGCAGGTGGATTTCTGAGTTCGAGACCAGCCTGGTCTACAGAGTGAGTTCCAGGACAGCCAGGGCTATACAGAGAAACCCTGTCTCAAAATAAATAAATAAATAAATAAATAAATAAATAAATAAATACAAGAATAATAAAAATTAAAATCTTGGGCTAGAGATATGGCTCAGGGGTTAAGAGCACCGACTGCTCTTCCAGAGTTCCTGAGTCCAATTCCTAGCAACTACATGGTGGCTTACAACCATCTGTAATGGGCATCTGATGAAGCCTTTTGTTGTGTCTAAAGACAGTGACAGTGTACCCACATATATGACTAGAGCAGGGCCAGGAAAAAAATTATAAATAAATAAATAAATAATAAATAAATAAATAAATAAATAAATATTATGTAGCTAAATGGATTTTTTTTCCTGGTTCTGTGAGAGGCTCTACATAGCCCAAGTTGACCTCAAATTCCTTACATTGCTCCCACTAGCCTTGGATTCCTGATTTGCCAGTTGCCACCTGCTTTATGCCTAAGACAGGCTGTGTGTGCCACAGTGTGGGCTCTGAAAACATGCCTGGAGAGTGTGGCGTGGACATATTCTTCTTCTGACTGGGAAAAGAAGCTTATACAGCAACTCAACAGAGTAATATTTTGATTTGTAGAATGAAGTCCTTAAAAAAAAAAAAAGTTTCACATCTTCAGCAAAAGCTAATTTCCACAGTCATTTAGGATCCAGTAGCAGTGGTGGGGTAGTTCTCCTAAGAATTTCAGATCTCACATTATTTACTATAGCCAAAAAGCAGCAGTTTCAAAGCAAATAGATTAACTACTCCGCCAGGACCCTTTTGGATTTGGCCTGCCTTTAATAAGAATATCATGTCTGGACATGTATTTTCCCGGCTGTTGCAATCTAATATGATTTAATGATTAACTCTGCATCAGTAAATGGCTATCATTATTTGACTACCAAGTGAGTCATTCAGAAACTTACTGTGGTGTACACCTGTCATCCCAGGACTTGGTAGGCTGAGGTAGGAAGATGGAGAGTTTGAGGACAGCCTAAACTACATAAGTTCAAGGGTAGCCTGGTCTACATAATGAGATCCTGTCTCAAAAAAAAAAAAAAAAAAAAAAATGAGGCCAGAAAGAAAGCAGCCTTTTCTTTTTTTTACTTTTTGTAAAGAAATTCAGTTATGATGGGATATCCTATGAGAGTTCTTATCATCAAGGTCTTATGATTCAGTCACATTTCATTCTGCAATATCCTATTGGTTGCATAAGTCAGCCATATTTGGCATGGAAGAGAATGGAAAGTGTCAGGGGCAAGGGTCACCAGAGGCCACTTTACAGGCTATCTACCACAATATTCTAGGAAATTGAATTAA
>NW_022196911.1:48331284-48338784 GCF_008632895.1 Mastomys coucha | reverse complement strand
GAAAGCAATGGGGGTGCAGGGCCGGAATAGGGGGCCCAGCAGGGAGGGAATCACCCCAGGGGAAAAGCTGCTGCCATAGGCCCACTTAGGGCTCTTGAATGTGTACCTTCTCCAGAGTCCCAACTGCAGCTGGCAAAAAGTCACCCCCCTACCCCTAGCCCCCAGAGCAGGAGACAATCATAGCTAAGGGCTGTGGACGAACTGAAAGCATCCTTATAGGGGATTAACATTAAAACACTTATAACTGAGTTTTAAAAGAAAGCAAACCACTCACTACATTGTTATATTCTGTATACACCTAATTTGATGAAACACTCTGAATTCTTGGTCTCCAGAGTGCTGGGATTATCACAGCTTTGCAGCAGAAGGGCATGATATTGTGCATCCAGCACTCAGGAGGCAGAGACAGCAGGATCGCTATGAGATGCAGTGAGATCCTGTCTCAAAAAACAAAACAAAATCAAGCATATGCCATCATGCCCAGGATATGTATTGCTAAGAATCAAACCCAGACCTTTCTGCATGTCAGGCAAACACTCTACCCACTGAGCTACATCCCCTGTCCCCAAATCAAGATTGAGCAAACGATACCTCTTTTCTAAAAAGCTTAAGGCCACAGAATGTGGTTAACCTTCACATTATAGTACATTGTAGTTTACTTTTTAAAATATTGTACAGAATTTCCCTATCCTTGCTAGAACACCATTCTCTCCCTAGTTATTCATACTTGTTAAGTCATATAGGATCAGTTATATAAACTGTCATACAGGAACTATTAAGAGACAAGGCTGGGGATGTGGCTCAGTGGTAGAGGGCTTGCTAGCATTCAACAGGCCTCAGGTTCTACTCTAACACTGAAAAAGAAAAAGTATAAGATTTGATGTTTATAGAAGCGTATTTGTTATGTGCATATTCACCTGTACGTGTGGGCCAGAAGTCAATGTCACATGCTGTCAATTGGTCTGCTCTCCACCTCACTTAGGGCAGTGTCTCACTGAGTCTGGAGCTCCCTGATTAACTAGGTTAGCTGGCCAATGAAGAGTGCCAGAGATCTGTCTACCTCAATCCCTCCTGGTGCTAGAGTTTCAGGACAAGGTGACTCTGTCCTGCTTTTATGCGGGTGCTGGGGACCAAATAGATCCTCAGGCTTGTACAGCAAGCATTTTACTTGACTGAGCCATTGTTCTCACCCTTAAAAAAACATCTTTTAAATATAAAGTAACTAGTGGCTGGAGACAGTTCAGCAGTTAAGCACACTCGTTTGCAGAGGATTTGAGTTTAGTTCCAAGCATCCACACCCATAGCTCACAACTGCCTTTAACTCCAGCTCTAGTTCCCATATCCTCCTTTGGCCTCCACAGGCAACAACACATAACTAGTGCACAAAGGCACATAGACACCCACACCCACACCCACACCCACAAGTAAAAATAAGAATGCCAGGTGTGGTGGAATATTGTGGAAGGGAAAGGTGAGAAGAAGAGTTCAAGGTCATCCCCAGCTACAAAGGTAATTTGATGCCAGCCCGGGGTTATGAGAACCTGCCTCAAAAACTTCCCAAGAGCCTCCCTGAGATGTGTGGTTCTTTGGCCAAGACTCCAAAGAAACCCATGGACGTTAAACTGGGAGACATCCCAACCCCAAAAGTATGCAGTGGGGCACTGAGTTTATATCCAATAGTGCACACTGAAATTATGCCCAACAAGTCCATCAACGAGAGGAAAGACCACAGCTGGGTTAACATGGTGCTGGCACGCACGCATTCTCCAGCTGCTGAAACTCACACATTAGTGATGTGTGGGTCCCAGAAGGGCTAGTGTAGAGGACTCTGCACTCCTGAGTAACCAAATGCTCAATTCCATTCATGAAGAACTCAACTAAGGCCGAATCTTCATATCCTGACTGAGAACTAAGGTCTAATAAAAAGTAACTGGTAAATGTGGAAAAATTCACATAAAAAAAGAACTCAAGAAACCAGAAGGAAAGGAACGGTAAAGCACCGTAATGTGGGGCTGGAGAGAAGTCTTAGCAGTTTTGAGCATTTGCTGCTCTTGCCTAAGACCCAGGTTTGCTTCCCAGCACCCACGTGGCAGTTTCTTTCTTCTTCTTCTTTTTTTTTTTTTTTGTTTTTTTTTCTAACCACCTGTAGCTCCAGTTACTACAGGCGGTCCTACGCCCTCTCTGGTCTCCACGTGCTATCACAGAAGTGTGGTGCACATACATGAACTCATGTAGGCACACACACATACAAATAAATAAATCTTAAAGAAAAAAAAAAGAAGAAACTTGAAACTTACATCATTCCAATGTACTGTATTGGGTTCTTTGAATTTATATATTCAGAATAGAAAAATCAGAATAGTTTTCTGATACAAACATAAAAATAGAGCACATTTATTAACAGTAGGAAAACTACTTACAATAACAATGCATTACATTTCACATAATAAACACAGCCAGAAGAGAAGAAGAAACTTCTTGGTATTCTGATGCAATAGAGTCAAAGACTGTCCCATACACACCTTGACATACCCACATAAAGCATTCATTTCATAGGCAGAAAAAAATGACTTTTGTCTGTCACTGAAATAGATTTCCTGGTTTTCAGCTTTGATTATGTACTACACATAGACTTCAAATATTAAAAAAAAAAAAAGTTAACAACAAAAGGTGAGCATGATGGCACATATCTTTAGTCCCAACATTAGGAGCAGAGACAGGTAGATCTCTCTGAAACCAAGGCCAGGCTGTTCTACATATCAAGTTCAAGGCCAGTCAGACCTACAAAACGAGACCCAGTCTTTACAAAATAGAAAAGCAACAGCAAAAACCCATAATCATTCCTAAAATAAACATCACATATATATATGTGTGTGTGTGTGTGTATATATATATATATATGTATATATATATACATATATATAACATTTTTTTTAAATATCCTATACAATGGTCACTACTCAGAGAGTTCTGGATTTTAACAGGTCTGACCAGCTAACTTGCTCGCTTGAGCAAGTTTTCAGTTCCCCTGGGAGTCACAGACGCTTTGGATCCATTGCTCTGGGGTACAGAGTTCTATTTCTTCTTCCTTTTCTTCAGTGGCTCATCATCAGAGCTGCTCTCAGTACTGCTGCTGCTGCTGCTGCTGCTGGAGGAAGAGCTGGAGTCCGAGTCTGAGTCCGAGGATGAGGATGAGGAGGATGAGGAGGAGGAGCTGGAGAGGCTTGCATCTGAGTCACTGTCCTCTGAAGAGGATGAGGCAGAAGTCTCGCTCTCTGATGAAGATTCACTGGCCGAACTGTCACTGCTAGAGGTACTGGAACTCGTGACACTCTTAGACCTATTGAAGTTACACAAAGTTCACACTTGGGAAACTGACATTTAACTCAGTGCTTAGAAACGCTCATGCTAAGCTCCTGCAGCTAGCCCTAGGTCCGATGTTTGGTGGTTGCCTAACTCTGAAACACTCTACAAGCTCTCTGTCATTTCAACAACTCTTGTGCAGTTCATAAGGCGTACCTCCTGCGCTACGTTACACTGAGCATGCTGGCACAAGCCTGTGAGCCTAGGGGGTAGAGGCATGAAGATCAGGAGGTCAAGATCGCCCTCAGCAACACAGTAAGGTCAAGGCTAGTCTGTCTTACACACACACACACACACACACACACACACACACACACACACACACACACACACACAAACAAGAAACAAGCAAGGCATGATGGCTGTAACCTTAGTACTTAAGAAGCTGAAGTGAGAGCTGGGCAGTGGTGGCTCACGCCTTTAATCCCAGCGCTTGGGAGGCAGAGGCAGGTGGATTTCTGAGTGCAAGGCCAGCCTGGTCTACAGAGTGAGTTCCAGGACAGCCAGGGCTACACAGAGAAACCCTGTCATGAAAAGAAAAAACAAACCAAAAACAGAAACAAACAAAAAAAAGAAGCTGAAGTAAGAGGATCACCATGAGTTTGAGGCCTGGGCTACAAAGTGAGATCTAGTCTCCAGAAAATAAAACAAGAGCTTAAGGTAAGGCTCAGCATTTAGAGACCTTACTGTTCAGTCAGAGGCCTATGAGGGAATTCGGATCCCAGCACTCATATTTGGCAGCTCAAAAATACCAGTAATTTCAGCTCCAAGGGATCCAATGTCCACTTCTGCAGTCTAGAGGCATCCCTATACACACATACACAGAAACCTAAAAAAAAACAAAGCAAAAGCAAAGCCCAACAATAAAAAAAACCAAACAAGCCAGACAAATCTCTAAGATTGAAGCCAGCCTGGTCTACACAGCCAGTTCCAGGTCAGCCAGGGCTACATAGTGAGGGGAACCATGCTTATGTGTGCACACACAAGTACATGTCAATATGCACAGATGTATGCTTGTGTATGAAGACCAGCGGGTGTTCTCAATCGCCCTACACTTTGGAGAGAGACATTCTCACTGAAGCTGGGCTCACTGACTCAGCTGGGCGAGGTGCTCAGTGACTCACCGGGATCCACCCATCTCTACCTCCCCAGCACTGTCGCTGCATGAACTCCCTGCTGTTGTACCCAGCTATTTGCTTATGTACATAGCAAGCACTTTACTAAATGGGCCATTTTTCCAGTCCCCTTTAGCAAAATCTTGTAAGATTTTATTGTTAGGTCAAGACAAAGTAGGAAGTATAAGGATTTTAGAATGTATGTTATAGAAAAAGGAAAATGGGAGCCAATAAATTACACATAAGAGGAAAAATATTAGAAAACACAATGAAAATCAAAAATTGGAAACAGCCTGGAGAGATAGCTCATCAGTTAAGAGGACCGACTGCTCATCCAGAGGTCATAAGTTCAATTCCCAGCAACCCATGGTGGCTCACAACCATCTGTAATGGGCTCTGATGATCTGATGCCCTCTTCTGGTGTCTCTGAAGACAGTGACAATGTTCTCACATATATAAACAAATAAATCTTTAAAAAAAAAAAAGAATTGTAAACAAAAGACTTCAGCCCAATCTTCCTCCCCCAGATAGTGTCACCGGAAGCCACCTACCTCTTCTTCTTCTTGATCTTTTTCTCTATGTTGGTCTCTCCCATGCTAAGGAACAAAGGGAAACAAAAGCTCCTATTAATAAAAGTGACCACAAACTCCTGTGCTGGCCTCAGACTGGTTCTGTTCTGCATTACATATGCTCAAGGGCACAGGGTTTTTTGCTCTAATCAAGTAAAAAGTTCCCTTCCCGGGACAGGATGCAGTGCATATGGCCACTTCGTGCTTGAACAGCACATTTTATCTCTTGTACCGTCAAAGCCTGTTGGTAGTTAGAGAGGGCGGGACACACAGACTTGTTTCTTTTTTTGTTTAGAACTTTAATTACTTATTGAACAAGCAAGGCCAACAGCAGCACAACATCTGTAATCTGCTTCCTGAACTATACGTGGCCATTTCAAACTTTTACAAAAAGCAAATTTAATTTCTGTACAGCTTCCAAAATTTTAGTTACTGTTTAAAACAAAAACATGGAAATTCAATATTGTAAGACTGTTCTCTAACACCATAAAGAGCAGTTGAGCATGAGCTGCATTTCTGCCATCAGCATGTATACTGATCCAGCTTTCAAATTACAGAATTGTTCCTATCCCTACAACACTTGGTGCAGGGTTCAAGTCCAGGGCTGGTACATGGGCAAGCACTCTATATCTCATACAATTTCATTTTTTTCTTTTTCAAATTAACTCTAAGTAGTAAAATGTCTTCTTTTTCCTCTTTGAGACAGGTCTCATGTAGCCTGAACTCATCTACTACCTGAAGATGACACTGAACTCTTGACCCTTCTGCCTCCCTTTATGCAGTATCATGGATTACTAGCATTCAGACTTGTGCATGCTAGGCAAGCACTCTGCAAACTGAGCTGCATCTCAGCCCAACTTCTACCGTGCTTGCACCTTAAAGGTTTCAAAACCTTGACTTCTGTTTCAAAACCTCAGTTTCTGCTCCTTGATTAGGAAAGTTGGCTGGATCCTGCCAAAGACACATTCACTCACCACACAGAACTACCACAGGCCCTGCAGACATACTGTTTCCTTCTAACCGATCTCATGAGAGAATGTTTGTTCAAAGTCTGCAGAGCTGTGTACATTTCCGTTTTCTGAGGTATAACGGAAGGCGATTCTATTAGCTGGGGGCAGACACTGCTTTGCTTTGTGAAAGACCAAGTTACAGAAAAGATTTCAGATAGGGCAAACATTAGACTATCCTCAGTGTCTAGACATTACCACTGGCAGAGCTGAAGAATGAGTTAGTTCCAGACAGGGTCTGACTACATAGCTCTAGATAACATGGGATTTAGTTACATAGACTAGTTAGACCTTGAAATCATAAAAATCTACCTGCTTGGGTTGGAAAGATGGCTCAGTGGGTAAGAGCACTGACTGTTCTTCTGAAGGTCCTGAGTTCAAATTCCAGCAACCACATGGTGGCTCACAACCATCCATAATGAGATCTGACATGCTCTCTTCTGGAGTGTCTAAAGACAGCTACAATGTACTCATATATAATAAATAAATATTTTTTAAAAAATTAAAAAAAAAATCTACCTGCTTCTGCCTCCTGAGTGCTGAGATTAAAGGTGTAAGCTACTATACTGGGTGAGCAGATATTTATCGTTAGAATCTGGCAAAGTTTAGTATTAACTCAGTTTCTAACTTTAATTTTTACATTCATTCTTGAGAAACATGACTTGCCCAAAGAGATAAAGTTTTGCCCAAAGATGAAGATACAGAATTTATCAAAGCCACACAATACACACATACATATACAGACAGAATGAGAGAGAGGAAGGGGAGGGGGAGGGGGAGAGCCTGTGTGGCGCTGGAGGGTGGAGGGCTCGGGCTTGTTAAGCAGGTACCTGACCACTTAGCTGCATCCTTAGCCTAAGGTGAGAATACTTGTTCTCTGTGTCTTTCCTCCTGCAGCTCTGCTGTTTCTTATCTTCCTATTACACTCCCATCCCCATATGGCCCGTTTGAGAACTTTCACATCTCATGTGCTCCATACCTGCCATAGTTCTCTCTCTTAAAGGTCCCCCTCCCCCCCACTGGTGATTCTATTTGCATGCTATGTCACAGCACTAAACACAGCAGCCAAAGCATCTCTGTGGTAGGATTAGGGCCATTTGGGTACATGCCCAGAATACTATAACTAGGTCACATGGAGATTCTATTTAGATTTTTTTTCTATTTTTTTTTTTTACTTCTAGAGCCCACACTGATTTCCATAGTAGCCACAGCACCAGTTTACACTCCCATCAGTAGTGAATACAGCTGCTCTTTACCCCAGTCCGAGCCAGCTTTTGTCTTCTTGATGGGTGGCCATTCTGTATGGGGTGAGACTGAAGATCAACCTAGTTTTAATTTGCATTTTCCTGATGGCTAAGGATGTTGGACACTTTTAGAAAATATTCATTAGCCATTTGTATTTTTTTTTTTTTTTTTTTTTTTTTTTTTTTTTTTTTTTTTTTTTTT
>NW_022196911.1:48305141-48331274 GCF_008632895.1 Mastomys coucha | reverse complement strand
ATCCTCCTGCCTCTGCCTCCCAAGTGCTGGGATTAAAGGCGTGCGCCACCACTGCCCGGCTCCCATTTGTATTTTTTGTGACTATTAAATTCCTTAATCCAAGTTTAAAAATATTTTCTTGTGTAGTGATTTTAGTTCTTTGCACACTCTAAATATCAGCTCATAGCAGGCAAATATCCCAGTCTAATTGCTAGGCTGGTTTGTTTGTTTTGTTTCTTACTCACTTAGTGATTTTCTTTACTGTCCAAAATATTTTTAATTTTATAACGTCTTTTTTGTCAGTTTGGGAGGGGGGTGTTTTTGAAGATAGGATGTCACTATATAACACTGGCTGGCCTCAAGTTAAGAGACACACCTGCCTCTGCCTTCCAAGCACTAATATTAAAGATTGGACCACCATTATCTCGATTTGTCAACTTTGGAGACTTAGCTTAAGTGGATGAGACAGAAATGCTCAGTGTCATCTGAACTCGAAAACATAGGAATCCAGTCAGGAGTATCATCTAAGGACAATTCACTCTTATTCTTTCTTGTCCAGTGTAGGAATTAAGCTGTTAAAATTCTGCATGGTAAGCCGGGCAGTGGTGGCGCACGCCTTTAATCCCAGCACTTGGGAGGCAGAGACAGGCGGATTTCTAAATTCGAGGCTAGCCTGGTCTACAAAGTGAGTTCCAGGACAGCCAGGGCTATACAGAGAAACCCTGTCTCGAAAAACCAAAAAAAAAAAAAAAAAAAAAAAAAAAAAAAAAAAAAAAAAAAAAAAATCTGCATGGTAACTAATTTTATAGCCCTGTTCACTGTCCATGTGAGGATTTTCCTGTCTTATAAGAGTGACACCAGTGCCTACAGGACATCACTTTTCACCGTTCAATAGGGTCTTTGGGTGGGACTAAGAACCTCTCCAGATTTCTAATTTATAATAAGGTATAGGGGAGGAAGAAGTCAAAAAGAGAAACCAAGAGACAAGTTCTTACAGATTTGTAAAAAAAAAAGCATGCATTAATTGGTGATCTATTATTATTTTTTCTTTGTTTGTTTGTTTTTGTTTTTCGAGACAGGGTTTCTCTGTGTAGCCCTGGCTGTCTTAGAACTCACTCTGTAGACCAGGGCTGGCCTAGAACTCAGAAATCCACCTGCCTCTGCCTCCCAAGTGCTGGGATTATAGGCATGCGCCACCACTGTGCACACGCTCATACATATGTGACCATACAAAGAGGTTAATACTAGCTACCTTAACAGTAGAGATTTTAGGTTTAAATATGCTAAGACTTATAAAGAATACACATAACCGGGCAGTGGTGGCAAATGTCTTTAATCCCAGCACTTGGGAGGCAGAGGCAGGTGGATTTCTGAGTTCAAGACCAGCCTGGTCTACAGAGTGAGTTCCAGAACAGCCAGGGCTACACAGAATCTACACAGAGAAACCCTGTTTCGAAAATAAGTAAATAAATAAATAACACACATAGGGCCTGGACACAAAGTAACCATTAAAAATCAGCCAATAGTATTGGAAGCTGGATGTGGGGGTACACACCTGTAATCCCAGCACTCAGGAGACTGAGACAGGAAGACTGCAAACTTGAGGACAGCCTGAGCTACATGGTGAGAAGGTCTCCCAAGCCCAAAATTAACAAAAATACCAGCTGGCATTACAATGAAACTTTCAGATCCTTTATCCAAGTCTGTAAATATTTTTGTAAGTTCCCCAGATACCACATGTAAACCCACCTTTGCTGCAACAATCTATTTTCTTTTTCTTTTAAAGCTTTCTTTAGCTCTGCTGTTCTCGAAGGCCTGTGTAGGTACTTTCTTTTCCCTTTGCATTCGTATGTCCAGTGTCCAAATTCCAAGCATTTCTGACATCTTACATGTTGCTTATTGGCTTCACTACAAAGAAAGAAAACAGAACACAAGCCTTAGAAGTGTTTGTCTTGGGATAATTTCTGACCCAAAAGGGCATAAAGTATCTAGTGATGTCCACTCTAGTAGGCACACAAACGGCAGACTTAAGGAATCAATGCATGGGATACTTTCTGACCCAAAAGGGCATAAAGTATCTAGTGATGTCGACTCTAGTAGGCACACAAATGGTAGACTTAAGGAATCAATGCATGCAATTTGGGGCTCAACAGAAGGAGTTGAGTCTTGCTCTTCTAAGCCCAGCCTCATATTTCATGTTTATAATCTTTCACTTTTCAGGTCAAAGTGGGAAGATGGCTCTCAGTTCAAAGTTAGCCTGAACTGCAGAGCAAGAGACCCTGTCTCAACAAAGCAAAATAATAAAGACAGGTGGGTAAGGGCATTTGCTGTAAGCCCAAAGATCTGAGCTGAATCCCTAGATCTGTGTAGCAGAAGGAGAAGATCTAACCAACAAGTTGTCCTCTGACCTCTATTCCTATTCACACATAAATAAGTTTGTTTGGTTGATTCTGCTTTTGATTTTTTTCCCCCTGGAACTTGATCTGTAGATCAGGCTGGCTTTAAACTCATAGATCTGCCTCCCAAGTGCTGGAATTATAGGCATGTGCCACTCTGCCTGGCTATCATTTTTTTTTTTTTACTTACTAATGAAAAATGGTGGTGGTGAGATAGCTCAGTGGGTTAAAGGTACTTGACATACAAAACTACGATTAAAGGTTGAGCCACCATACCCAACTTGTACTTAAATAAAACAGTCTTTGAGCTTCAAAAAAAAAAAAAAAAAAATTGCCTACTGATAAGTTTTATGGATGAGACTCTTCTGCAATACAGGTTGAACATTCCTATACAAACATTTAAAATCTAAATACTTTAAAATGTAACACTTTTTTTTTTAGCACCAAAGCACCACAAATGGAAAATTTCATATCTGACATATAACAAGCTACAGTCCAAAACCAAGCACATTCAGAGCTGGAGAAGAGGTTGAACAGTTAAGAGCACTTGCTGCTGCTGCAAAGGACCAAGGGTTTGGTTCCCAGATCCCACATGGTGGCTTACAACCACCTCTATCTCTCCAGTTCCAAAGGATCTGACACCCTCTTCTGCCTCCCAAGGGCGCCAGGCACACACATGCTGTACCGACGACGAGCAGCCAAAGCACTCATACACATAAACGATCTTGTTTTTGTTTTGTTTTGTTTTGTTTTTTTCCAAGACAGGGTTTCTCTGTGTAGCCTTGGCAGCCCTGGAACTCACTCTGTAGACCAGGCTGGCCTGGAACTCAAGAGATCTGCCTGCCTCTGCCTCCCAAGCGCTGGGATTAAAGGTGTACGCCACCACTGCCCAGCCCAAAAAAAAAAAAAAAAATGTTTTTTAAAGACTGGCACATTGGGAGGGATGTCAGGAAGACAACTTTGTGGTGGAACTTTTGCTCAGCGTTCACTGCTCCTCAGTTCAGCCTTTATTATATAATATAATAACTATATTATATAAAGTTAAGCACTCCTGTAATCCCAGAATCCTGGGGGGTGAGGCAGGACTGGGAACACAGGGACATGGAGATCTGTTGCAAACAAAACAGATGGGACAGAGAATATGATGGGTGACCAGCCAAAACCAAAAGGCCCGGACAATGGAACTGCGGATTAAATCTAACAAGATAATATTTGGCAAAGACGAAGATAAGCCTAGTAAGGAAAAGAACAGAAGCGCACACCTTTAATCCTAGCACTCAGGAGGCAGAGGCAGGTGGATGTCAGTTTGAGGTCTTGAAAAACCAAAAAGAGAAGCAATATGAAGCAAGGAAAGACTCGTGATTTTTAACTGGAAAACACTGACTTTTTTTTGTTTTTGAGACATGGTCTCTTTGTACCCTTGGATGGCCTAGCCTTGAACTCACAGATCCAAGTGCTTCTGCCTCCTGAGTGCTTAGATTAAAAGCACAATCCACCACATCTGGCCCAACACTCAGGTTTTAAACTAAAAAAAACATAGCCTAGGTCAAAAGCAACATTCGAAGCATGCAGGTAGTAGATCCATAAACAGTGTTTTCCTTTCAGTTTCATGACTTTTGATAAGTTTTCCAAACATAACATGCCACCTTACACGGCCATAGAGAGAGTGGCTGGAGGGTTTTGTTTTAAGATATCTTAGTATGTTGCCCAGGCTGAACTCAAATTCACGTTCAAGTAACTGGTCTCAGCCCCTTACATAGCTTACACCACTGAATGGGTAGTTACTGAGTGGGTTTGTTTGTTTCTTTTTGGAGTCAAGTTCTCCCTATACAGCCATGGCTGGCCTGCAGTTTGCTATGTAGACCAGGCTGGCTTTGACTCACAGTGTTCCACCTGCTTTTGCTTCTCCAGTGTTCGGATTAACGGCATCTGCCACCAGGACTGAAAGTTACTGAGATTCAAAAAAATTTCTCTTTTTAAAACTGGGCATGGTAGCACATGCTTTTTATCCCCGCACACAGAAGGCAGGCAGATGTTTTGAGTTTGAGGCTAGCCTGGTCTACAAATGTTCCAGGACAGCCAGGGCTA
This sequence comes from Mastomys coucha, assembly GCF_008632895.1. Taxonomy (NCBI): domain Eukaryota; kingdom Metazoa; phylum Chordata; class Mammalia; order Rodentia; family Muridae; genus Mastomys; species Mastomys coucha. Next base: position 48,326,811 of record NW_022196911.1, on the reverse strand, counting down.
CATATAGAAACTTTGTCTCTAAATCTGCCCACCCCACCCCACCCCCAAATTCTAACAGACTCAAAGCAATTATACCACTGTCTATCTTTCCCCAAATTCTCTGGTGACTCGCTCCTTTCTATGGCTTTTTAGTTTGTCTTCAACTGTCACCCCTCTGCAGATGCATTTCTAGTACATCTACCTTGAATCATGCCTTTGCCTTTCCCCATCACAGCCTCTTATGTCTTATAAAGCTTAATTTTGTTTTGTTTTGTTTTGTTTTTTAGAGAGATAGGGGTTCTCTGTGCTGGCTGTCCTGGAACTCACTCTGTAGACCAGGTTGGCCTGGAATTCTGAAATCTGCCTGCCTCTGCCTCCTGAACGCTGGTTGCACTACCATCGTCCGGCTCCTACAAAGCTATTTAAACCACTAGCTGTACTTGTTTAGAGTATCAACAGGTTCCACAATAAAACTGTTAAGCTGCGTGACTTGAATACATTTTTCTACACAGAGAAACTGTCAATGAGTGATTGTAACTAAAATAATTATTTACTGTGAGAACTGTAGAAAGTGAGACGGTAGATGGGAAATGAATAGGCACTGCACACAGACTTGTTTCTAGGAAAGGCGATAGGAAGGAGGCAGGAACGCTGAAGAGGGAGAAGTTTGGGTTCTTGAGAGGGAAGATGTAGGACCATGCATCCAGGCTACCCTTGACGGACAGAGGCACAAACCACCCAGCGACCAACTCTGGGATTAATTTCGGACTCTCTTCAGATCCCGCTCAGTCAAGCAACCTGCGCCGGCTCACTAGCCAGCGGACAGGCGTCTGCACGCTCCCAGCCCTCCCGGAGACCCCCGACAGGTGGCTTACTTACGCTTGCCTCCGAGCTATGAGCCGATGCATGGGAGTCGCCATCTTGGAGCGGCCTGAGTCTGCCGCACGGGTTTTTGGGAAACTACGACCAATGGGCGGGTCCTTATAAACCTCTACGGAGCCGGGTGTAACTGGGCGGGGCCAGACGAGCTCAACCCAAAAGAGGCGAATGGTGGCCAGTTGGTTTGTCTTTTCTAATGTGGGCTTGTGTTCAGTATAAATATGGCCTTGAAGGATGATCTTAAACCAGGGGTCTGTAATCTATACACAGTGGAATTTTGTAGTATTCAAAAATCCTGTAATCCCAGGATTTTGGAGGCTGAGGCAAGAGGATTGGTTCAAGACCAACCTGGGAAAACATAAGCTCCTAGCTCAAAACCAAACCAAACCAAACCAAAACCAAGAAGGACAGGCAGTAATGGCCCACATCTTTAATTGCAACACTTGCTGGGATTCACAGCCAGCCTCATCTACAGAGGGAGTTCCAGGAAAACCAAAGCTGCACACAGGAACTGTCTCAAAAAACAAAACACTAAAAACCACAAGAAATTGCAGGTGTCATCATGATGATTGGATCATTCTTGTTTTGTTGTTGTTGTTGTTTGGTTGTTTCGGTTTGTTTGTTTGTTTTTTGCTTTCCCTTCAGAGATCTGTGTAGAGGAATTTAATCCAGCAACATGGCTGCTCTGGAAAGGGATCATAACTGCTGAGAATACAGACATGAGTTCGAGGCCAGCATGCTACAGAGCAAGTTTCACGTAAGGAAATTTAGTTCCAGGCGTGGTGGCACATGCCTTTAATCCCAGCACTCAGGAGACACAGGCATGCAGATCTCTGAATTCTAGTCAATCAGTTTGGTTGAGTCAGTGGCTTAAGACAGCAGGAGGGGTTACAGGGTGGAGAGGAAGACAGAGACGAGATGGAGAGACCATGTGGTTGCTGGGAATTGAACTCAGGACCTCTGGACAAGTAGTCAGTGCTCTTAACCACTGAGCCATCTCTCCAGCCCCCTCTTTATTTTTTATTTTTAAAGGTAACATCTTTAATTTTCCAGGTGGCCAGAAACTTAGCTCAGACTAGTCTTAATTCCCAAGTTATGATGCAAGTTTCTAACCTCAGGATTCAAGGAGGACAAAGAGGTCAAGGCCAACATAGGCCATATAGCAAATCTGAGGCCAGCCTGGTCTACATGAGACCTTGTATTAGCCGGGCAGTGGTGGCTCATACCTTTAATGCCAGCACTTGAGAGGCAGAGGCAGGCGCATTTCTGAGTTTGAGGCCAGCCTGGTCTACAGAGTGTGTTCCAGTACAGCAAGGGCTATACAGAAAAATCCTGTCCTGAAAAACAAAACAAAACAAAACAAAAAAACAAAAAAAATTGTATCTACAAAACCAAATCACTCTTCATTTGTCCTTCCCCATACCTGATTTATTGCTTTTAGGCATTTGCTTTCCCAGGTAAAATCTTTTTTTAAACTTTTAACTGACTCTTTGTGGGTTTCACACCATGCATCCCAGGCCTGCTTGTCTCCCCATCCCCTCTTATCTGCCTGTCTTACCTGCCCCCCCCAGATGAGCTTCTTGAGTGAAAGTTTGGGGGCTTGAGATGTAGCTCAGTGGTAGAGTTTCTACCCAGTATGTGTGTATTAGTCAGGGTTCTCTAGAGTCACAGAATTTATGGGTAGTCTCTATATAGTAAGGGAATTTGTTGATGACTTACAGTCTGTAGTCCAACTCCCCAGCAATGTTCCAAGGATCAAGCAGTTGCTCAGTCCCACAAGGCATGCAGGTGAAGAAGAGAGAGAGCCTTCCTTCTTCCAATGTCCTTATGTAGGTCTCTAGCAGAAGGTGTGGCCCAGAAGTTGTGTGCCACCAAGCCTGGATCTGGGACTTGCTTTGTCCCTGATGACCTTGAACTCAGAGATCTCCCTGTCTTAATCTCCTGGGATTCATAGCCACTATGCCTCAAGATCCCCATGCCAAGATCCAGGTCAGAAACTTGTATCTCCCAGCCTCCGGATTAGGATCACAGGTGAGCCTTCCAGTTCTGGATTGTAGTTCATTCCAGACAGAGTCAAGTTGACAAGCAGGAATAGCCACTACAGTGTGTAAAGCCCTGGCTTCATCTCCCTAGTAACACACACAAACACACACAAACACACACATACACACTACAGTATAAAACTTTCAAGGTTCCTACAAAATAACTGTGATAGTTTGTAAAGGAAAGACCCCCAAAGACTCATGTGTATAATTGCTGGCCCACAGGGAGTGGCACCATTAGGAGGTGTGCTCTTGCTGGAGCAGGTATGGCCTTGTTGGAGGAAATGTGTCACTGTGCAGGCAGGCTTTGAGGTCTCATTTGTTTAAGGTAGGCCTAGTGTGGCAGTCTCTTCCTGCTACTTGTGGATCGAGTTTTAAAACTCTCAGCTCCTTCCCTAGCACCGGCATGCCTGGATGCCCCCATGCTTCCCACAGTGATGATAATGGAGTTAACCTCTGAAACTGTACGCCAGGCCCTAGGAAATGTTTTCCTTTATAAGAATTACTGTGGTCATAGTGTCTCTTCATAGCAATACAAACACCAACTAATATTAACAATAATTTTAAGGCTTCTGTTATAGACAGAGTCTAATTATGTACCCTTAGCTATCCTGTGACTCACTATCAGTTTGTTCTCAAAATCGCACAGGTTTGCCTGCCTCTGCCTCTTGAGTGTGCCACCAAACTCTACTCTTATTAATTTCTAAAAAGTATTTATTTATTTATCTATTTATTTATTATGTGTGTATGTACATGAACACAAGTGTGCCTTACCACTTGTGTGGCTATCAGAGTACAACTTACTATAAACATTTCTTTCCTTCCAACCCATGAGTGCTAGGGATTAAACTCTGTTGTCCAACTTGGCTGTGAGCAGCTTTGTCCACTGAATCATTTAGCTCTTCTTTGTTAGCCAATTTTAAAAGGATTTCTACTAGAGCTAGTATGAGGATGCAAGAGACAGAATGGGGTAAAATAAGTAGGGAAGAGGAGGCAGATGTTTTCATTGCAATATCTGGGTTGTCCAGTTTGGAAAGACCCTGAAAATTAACTAAAGAGCCCTCCTAGACAGTTTAGCCTAGAAGTTATCCAAGCACAGTAGTGATGTGCGTCCTCAGGGGGAGACTAACCTGGTGTAGCTGTTTTCCAGAGGTTTGGTCCAGAGAACAAGGCTAAATTTTGGACACAGTGATTTTGCTGTTGTTATTTAAATAATTAAATAAATTATTTAATTTTATTTTTATATAGGGTCTCATAAAGTCCATGCTGGTCTGGCATTTGCCATGTAGGTGAGGATGACCTTGGTTTCTGGTCCTCCTGCCTCCCTCCTAAGTGCTGGGATTTCAGATTAGAGTTATGAGCCACTGTGCCTAGTTTTAGGTCTTCTTGAGATGTAAATAGTGCAGTCACAGAGAGCCCCATAAGTAAGAACGCTCCATACCTTATTTGATGTTCTGCTACCTTCCTCTTGTCATTCTCTTTGTTTTGCTTTTAGCTGTTTTTGAAACAGGATCTCTCTACATAGCCCTGGCTATCCTGGTGCTCACTATGTAGACGAGGCCAAATGGTTTCAAATGCACACAGATCTGCCTGCCTCTGCCTCCTGATTGCTGGGATTAAAGCATGTACCATGCAGCTCAACATTCTTAAGTTTTTGTTTTGTTTTGAGACAGTGTGTAGCACTGGGTATCCTGAAACTCAGTCTGTAGACAAGGCTTGTTACGATCTTGAACACCACAGCTTCGGAAGGACCACACCAGGCCAAACGGTTCCATGTAAGGTTTATTGGGAGAGAGAGGGGCAAGGTGGCAGCAGAAAGGGAAGTGGGAGAGAGAGAGAGAGATTAGGGAGGGCCTTTCTTTATATATGGGAGATGATGTAATCACAGGTAAAGGTGGGAGGCAAGCCAAGTGGATTCTGGGAATATGGTGGCTGTTGCCTTGGCAACAGGTCTGCGGGTCCTGCCTATGGCATGACATGGGTTTCAGAGGTCCCGATACCAACATACCTCCCTTCTTGTTATTATAAAGAGAAGGAAAAAAAGGCAGGGGAAGCCAATGGTGAAAAGGGAATGAAGGCATTGTGTCTCTTAAGCTGCTTCCTGCTGTCTAGGGGCATCATCAATTTTAGGGTGTAGCTGGCTATCACCATCAGGATCTACCAAGGGTAAATGTTTGCATCAGGTTCCTCTGCGAACAGTGGCTCTTCTGTGGGCAGCAGCTGGTAATCTTGTAACAGGAGCTGATTAGTAGTTTGGTTGGAAATTTTTTGTATTTGTTGTTGAAGGAATGTAGAAACAAGATTAATGAGGCAGGGAGCAAATAATAACACCAAGAGGATGACTAGAAAAGGAGTTATAAAAGGAACTATCCACTTCCGTATAGGATTTTCAAAAATCCCAGAACTCGAGGTCTCACGTTCCCTGAAATTCTTGATGTTTGACTGAAGCTCCTGGATTTTATTTCTTACTATCCAGGATTGGTTGATGTAGAAACAGCATTCTTCTTGAAAGAACAGGCAAAGACCACCTAATTTAGCTGTCAGGACACCTAGCCCCCGTCGGTTCTGAAGCACCATGGCTGCCAAAGAATGGATCTGTTTCTGAATAGTAAGCACAGTTTCAGACATTTCTTTCTTTTTTTTTTTTTTAAAGATTTATTTATTTATTTTATGTAGATACACTGTAGCTGACTTCAAACACACCAGAAGTGGGCATCCGATCCCATTACAGATGGTTGTGAGCTACCATGTGGTTGCTGGGAATTGAACTCAGGACCTCTGGAAGAACAGTCAATGCTCTTACCTGCTGAGCCATCTCTCCAGCCCAAGACATTTCTTTTTGTTGTTGTTTTGTTTTGGGTTTTTTGAGACAGGGTTTCTCTGAATAGCCCTGGCTGTCCTGGAACTCACTCTGTAGACCAGGCTGGCCTCGAACTCAGAAATCCACCTGCCTGTGCCTCCCAAGTGTTGGGATTAAAGGCATGCACCACCACTGCTTGGCTCAGTCACTTCTTGAAGACCACTTTTAAACTTGGAAGTGAATGTATTATATTGGGTCATGGAAATCGTTATCCCTGTAACTCCAGTACCAACACCTATGGCTATCACCATAGCGCCCAAGAGTGGCAGGACCTGAACTGCCCTCTTATGTTAGGCAGCTATCATATCTACAACTGGGGTTGACTGGGGCTCGTTTCCATGGATTACTCCCAGTTCAGGGAAAAGGAGTACCAACATGCAGACTCCTGACCAGCTGGCGGCTAGGCGATGATATACCTGAGTACCACAAAGAATCACTGTGTTCTGGACTGCAGGGCATTGCAACAGAGATGAGGTATCAAAGGTTGTAGTTCTATTGCAGTCTAGGGAGCTCAGTGTTCCTACAGAACGAGTTCTGGAGGTCTTGAAACAGTTTGCCATGCCAAAGAGAGTGATAGAGCTAAGGTATGGGAATCATGGCAACATTGGAGTCAGGGCAGCTAACAAAGGGTAAGAGGTAAGGTCACTTGGCAGTATCACCAGAGATGCTGTAAGTGACAATTGTCAGTTAGTTCCAGGTGGTACCACATAACCAGCAATCTTTAAAGTGTCCAGGCCTGGTGTCATTAAGGAGTTGGTAAGCCGAGGTTAAGGTCTGAAGCAAAAGGCGAAATGACAAGTTAGTGCCATTTATGAGGGGTGATGTCAAACAAGTAAGTGAAGGAAACCGGCCCGCAGTTTCACTTCATTCCGTGGGTGATTCACAAACAGGGGAACTCAAGATTCTGTAAGATAAGCGGGTAGGGAGAAAAGAGAGACAACACCAGGAAAGTGTTCTTATCGAGGTGTGTACTTTACTTAAAGAAACGGAAAATATATATCCTTGAGGCAACAGAGTCAAGCCTTTCGGCAGATAGGTGAGACGGACATATCAAAGCAAGAACTCCAGGCAGGAGGGCGGATCAAAGTTTTAGTCCTTATGAATACTGGGCTCTCAGTTCTGGCTTTAATCTCTCGGGCTGGCTCCAGACCCCTGGTGAGTCGAGTTGAGGTGCTGTCTCTGGTGTCGGTTGAGACCTCTCCGAGAAATCAGCAGGGCTCCCACAAGTAAGGACCTTGGAGGAGTGTTTGATTATCTCCCCTACTTTTCCAGTATCTAAGGGTTGGGCAATTGAGACATATTTCCTCTGGATATGGATGGTACTTACTGGGGACCCGGGCTGATTTTTACGGTAGAGCTTACCAACAACTCCTGCTTCCCACCTAGAATCCCATGGGTCTTGTATATAAAAAGAGTGTCTTGCAGTGTTGATAGAAGAAATGATTGGTTCATGATCCTAGCATATGTATCTGACAAGATCAATATGGGAAGCACCCATATTTGTCTGGCCATTTTCTACAATAATCTTTTGTCTGGTCAAAGAGAAAGCAAGTATAGAAATCATAATATTTAGATTGGATAACAGATACTGGGATGATAGCAATTTGGATCAGTTCCTGGCATCTGGCTATGGAGCAGTTTCCTGACCCTATTTGGAAAGACTGTTATATGTGGGGGTTTCTTGGACCTTGAATCTCTAGATGGAAGGGCTACCCTGGATGGAAATGAACAGCAGGGGGAAGATGAGAAACCCATGTTTAATTCAGTGAGGTGGAGCACAGCTACCAGATTGGAGTCTCATTTTCTGGGATTGGGGACAAGGTGGGTGGTCTCAACCTCTTCCGGAACTTAACAGAGCACGGTCCTGTTAGAGTCGATGAATATGAAGAAAAGTCATTTTTAGGTGGAGGGATGAAAGTTTGAGGTGAGACAAGTGGACCAAATGAGAGAGTCCCTCGAGTTTAGCAGCTGTAGGTGTCACAAGGATTACCTTAAAAGGGGCTCTGCCATTTGGGAGAGAGGAGTGAGGGCTGATAATCTGGAGGGGATAGAAGGGCTTGGTCTCTAATGTTGACAGGCAGTGGACAGGAAACAGTGTGTGGCTGAGGTAGATGGTGGTCAGCAAAGTTCCACAGGAGAGAATGGGGTAAATAGATGGTCTGGTGGGGGAGAGCAATTAGGTGAAAGACCAGGAGTTAGGACCAGACATCCATACATGATTTCAAAAGGTGAGATGAAAAGAGGTCACTTAGGGAGAGCTCATAACCTGAAAAGAGCCAGAGGTAGGAGTTTTACCCAATCAAGGTGAAGTTTCCATGTCAGCTTAACAAGAGTGGTTTTTAAAGAGCAGTTGGGCCGGGCAGTGGTGGTGCACGCCTTTAATCCCAGCATTTGGGAGGTAGAGGCAGGCAGATTTCTGAGTTTGAGGCCAGCCTGGTCTACAGAGTGAGTTCCAGGACAGCCAGGGCGACACAGAGAAACCTTGTCTTGAAAAAACAAACAAACAAACAAACCAAAAACAAAAACAAAAACAAAAAAGAACAGTTAGTTCTCTCTACTTTACCTGAATATTGAGGGTGATAGGAAATGTGAAAATGCCAGGGGATGTCTAGGGCCTTAGATAGAATTTGAGAAACTTGGGAAGTAAATTTGGGACCATTGTCTGATTGGAGAGAGGCTGGGACACTAAACCAAGGGATGATCTCTTGGAGGAGAAGATCAGAGACTGTCTGAGCCCTTTTGTTAGTTGTGGGAAATGCCTCTACCCACCCTGAGAAGGTGTCACCAAGACCAAGAGGTACTTGGCACATCTGACAGTGGGCATGTGGGTAAAGTCAAGTTGCCAGTCAGTTCCAGGAAGGGAACCTCTAGCCTGATGGGTAGCAAAAGGGGTGCTATGCTACCTTGAGTTGGAGTCAGACATCTGACAGATTTTGCAAGAAGCAGTGATAGATTTTAAGATGCTTAAGTCCTCAGGAGTAGGCTGTAGGTGGGTCTTAACAAAAGAAGACAATGCTTGGCTGTTAGGATGACAGAGTTGGTGAAGATAGGACAGAGTTTGGCAGGTGTCGGGGGTGAAGGTAGGGATGTAGGTTGTAGTGTAAGAATGTCCTGGGAAGGATGAGACAAGTCTAGGCCCCTAAGGGCCGCAGCTCTAGCTCAGTTGTTTTCCTTGGAGACAATAGTCATCAGTCTGGTGGGATCTACAGTGGACAATGCCAATGGTTATGGGGAGATGGGAGGCCTTTAGCATGGCCATAATTTGGTTTCCATAGGTTACTGATCCTCCTTTTGTGGTAAGTAACCCAAGCTCCTTCCAGATAGCAGTGTGGGACAGGAGGATAGGGAAAGCATATTGGAATCTGTGTAGGTGTTGAGGGATTTTCCCTGTGCCAGTTGAAAGGCACGGATAAGGGCTATTAGTTCAGCCTGTTGATTAGTGGTATGAGTAGGAAGGGCCTGTGCCTCCACCATCTTGGTGTCTGACACTATGGCATAACAGCTTTTCTGGCCCCTTCATGTAAAAAGGAGCTGCCATCTATATACCAGGTATAGATGGCCTGAGGCAATGTGCCCTCCTGTATGTGTGAAGGATGAGGTAATAGTTCCTCTAACGTTTCAGTGCAAGAGTGAGATAGGGAGTGGTCAGTATTTGGTCGAGAAGAAGGTTGGAAATATTAAGAGGTGGGCATGATGGAAGGTGAATGTGGAGTCTTCTATTAGAGCTCCCTGAAGAGAAAGAACCCTGGAGGGAGGTAGAGTCTGTAAGCCTTTATAAGTTAGGAGATGTGACAAATTATGAAAAGACAAGACAGGTATAGGCGACTCAAAGGTTAGTTGTTTTGACTCTCGAAGAGTTCAGCAGCTGCTAAGGTACAGATACAAGATGCATATCCCTGGATGGTTAGATCTAGTTTTTTCGACAAGTATGCTACAGGTGCAAAAGAGGGTCCCAGCTGATGACCTAAGACTCCAAGGGCAAGTCCCTCTTTTCCAGTTATGTAGAAGAAAATAGGATGAGTCAGGTCAGGGAGATGTAAAGCTGGGACCTTCAGGAGAGCCTGTTGAAGCCATTGAAAGGGCTTGGTAATAGGTTTGAGAAGAGGTTTGTAGATGGGGCCTAACGCTGCTTCATGAGGGATGAGAAAGGAGGGAAAAGGAGGGAACCCAGGAACATAAAATGCTAGCTATTCCTAGGAATAATAAAATCTCTTCCTTTGTAGAAGGAACAGTTAGAGACTGAATCAGATTCTTTCTATCTAAGATAATAGCCTTGTGGGTTGGGGTAACTGTTAGTCCCAAATAGGTAACCTGAAGGGTGGACAGTTGGCCTTTAGAAGGTGAGACCCTGTAGCCTCAACTGGAGAGGAAATTTAGAAGAGCAGAGGTGTCAGCTTGGCTAATATCTAGAGAGGGGCTACAGAGAAGGACGTCATCTATGTAAGGTGTAATCTTAGATTTAGGGAGAGACAGTAAGTCAGAAGCCAGGGCCTGACCAAATTGGTATGGGTTGTCCCGGAATCCTTGAGGTAAAACAGTCCAGGTAAGTTAGGTAGAAAGTGGGTATCAGGATCTGTCCAGGTAAAGGCAAAGGTGTTTTGTGACTGGGCATCTAGAGGAATAGAGAAAAATGCATCCTTGACGTCTAGGACTGAGAAATAGGAAGTCCCTGAGGGGATGGTAGAAAGAAGTGTGTATTAGCCACAACAGGGTGGAAAGGAACCACTGCAGAATTAATGTGCCTGAGGTCTTGAACCAGGTGATAAGTACCATTAGGTTTCTTAAATGCTAGTATAGGGGTGTTAAAGGGGGGAGAGGTGAGGGGAAGGAGTATTTTTGTTTGTTTGTTTGTTTTGCAAGAGGTCAGAAATGATAAGTTTAAGTCCCCTAAGGCTCTGGAGAGAGGGTATTGAGCTTGGGTTATGTACCTGGTAGAGTCCAGTAATTTAATGACAACAGGAGAATGGTGTTTAGCACAGAGGGGTTCTGGATGTCCCAGACTCATGGATCTACCTGAGAAGCTGGTAAAGGAAATAACATGGTAGTGTTAGTAGGTTGGCTGGCTAGAAGAAGGAGCAGAGGAACTGCTGGTGAGCTCAGGTTTAGGCGAATGGGGAGAGCAAAGGGAATAGAGGCTCCCAGCCTAGCTAGAAGATCCCTTCCCAATAAGGGGACAGGACATGTTGGCACTACCAAGAAGGAATGGGTGAGAGGCACACCCCTAAAAATACAACTAAGTGGTGGGGTCTGGTGAGAGAAGTAAGGTTGTCTTCCTACCCAGACAATAGGAAAATAAGGAGAAGTGGGCCCCCAAAACTCTGTCAGGACCAAGTTAGTGGCCCCAGTGTCCAAGAGGAAGGAGATGGGCCACCCATATACCACTATATCTACCCGGAGCGCCCTGCTAGTGATGGCAGTGGTCAGGTCAGGGGAGATCGGGCCTCCTCAGTCAGCCATAGCCACGCCTAGGAGATCATGGAGGGTTATCTGGGAGTGATGTTCCTCTGTTCTATGTAACATGAGGGCAATTCACAGCCAAATGTCCCTCTTGATGGCACCTAGGGCATGGCCCCCTTGGCTTGTGGAAGTTAGGGCAGGCTCTTGCCCAATGACCTTGTTGCCCACATTTGTTGCAGGTACCTGGTGGTCTCTGAATCTTAGAAGACCAGGAGTCCAGAGCAGTGTCAGGGGCTGGTCGGACAGCCTTTGCCAGCATATGGTACACTTTTTTTTTTCCTTTTTTTTCTTTTTGGTTTTTCGAGACAGGGTTTCTCTCTACAGCCCTGGCTGTCCTGGAACTCACTCTGTAGACCAGGCTGGCCTTGAACTCAGAAATCCACCTGCCTCTGCCTCCCAAGTGCTGGGACTAAAGGCGTGCGCCACCACTGCCCGGCTTATGGTACACTTTTTGTTTGCGGGCTTTCTCATCTTTCCCATGGTGCACTTTGAAGGCCAACACTAAAACTTCTGTCTGTGGAGTTAGGGGCCCCCTCTCCAGCTTTCTAAGTTTAGCTTTTATGTTGGGGAAGCTCTGGGAAAAGAAGTAGGTCATCAGAAGTTGGTTACCTTCTGGGTTTTCAGGGTCTGGATTGGTAAGCTGTAATAAAGCCTTTGTGAGGTGTTCTAGAAATTGGGATAGATTTTCCTGCTTGTCCTCAACAACCTCTTGGAGTTTTTCAAAATTTACTGCTTTAAGGCTGCTTTTCTTAGCCTGGCCAAAAGACATGTTCTAAACCTGTCTCTGGCTAAGATAGCACCTTCAGAATTATAATTCCATTGAGGATGTTGGTCAGGCACTGCCTCCAATCCGATTGGATATGCTCTATCTGTTCGATGAATTTCGTCTGCATGCGTTCTTGCTTGTTCCCATACTCACCTGCGTTCCTCAGAAAGTAAGTTATTAGTAAGTATCATATGTACATCATGGAATGTCAAGCTATAAGATTGAGTCATGCACTGGAACTCTTTAATAAAGGCGGAGGAGTTAGAGGTATAGGAACCCAGTCTGCTCTCTATTTGAGAACATTCACACAGTGAGAAAGGAACATGTACTCTGACAAGACCATCTACCACAGCATCTTCTCTTAGAGGAAGGAACAATGCTGGGTCAGGTGTTCCTGGAGGAGAAGGACTTAGGGGTTTGGCTGTGGACTTAGAGCAAGTGGAGGGGTGAAGGCAGGTGCCAATGTAGGGCGTTTGGCACGACCTGTAACTGGCACAGAAGGAGGGGAGGGGTCTGGATAGGTCAAGCTAGTAGGCTCTGGGGTATCCTGGTGAGAAAGAGAAACTGAGGCAACAGTTTGGGTTTTTGGCAGTGTGGAAACAGGCCTGCGGTGGAAAGGAGGTGGTTCATTATCTGGATCTAGTGGTGTAGTGTCATCTGGTGGAGGCTGTGTAGGTTTCAGAGCTAAGAATAATTGGGTTGGAGAACAAGAGGAGCACATGGAGGGATTGGAGAGAAGATAGATGAATGCTTGGACATAGAGGACCTCTTTCCATTTACCAGTTCGCTGGCAGTATGTATTAAGATCCCTTAAAATAATTGGATCTAGGGTACCATTAAGTGGCCATTTTGAACTATCTAGCTGGTACTGAATCCAGACCTTATTGCAGAGGTATATTAATTTTGATACCTTCAAGTCAGGCATTAGCTTCAAAGATTTGAGATTTTTCCAGGAGACATCTCAGTGGAGTGCCTGGAGGCACATTCAAAGACATCACAGCACCCATGGGGGGGGGTGTTATTGGATTATTTGTACTCGTGTCCCAAGAAAATTCAACAACCAAAAAGAATCAGTCAGGGTAGAGGCCCAGGTCATCACTAGGGCCCCCAAGAGGCTACACAGTTAAGTCCTGGACTTACTAGAAAGGGCTCTATCCTGGGTCCAGGCCCTCCTGCTGACCTACCTTAACAATCAATATGCTGGTGTCTGATCGAGAATTCTAGCTAACTGGTAAATGGAAACGAGAATTCTAGCTAACTGGTAAATGGAAACGTGGAACTGAGTGGCTGGTGTGGGCCTGGCAGAAGCTAGCCCCACAGGGTGGGCCAGGGCGGCACAGCTCACTTGGTAGAGTCTCAACGGAAGCGGTGTTAATCCACGTGGTGGATGACGGCAGGTGTCAGAGGATGGAGTCCACATGGTGTAACAGTGACTGCAGGCAGTGAGGGGCGTGGCGGTCATCCATGTGGCATTGGTTCTCTGGTGGCAGTGGTGGCTTCACTGTCACACTGGGCGGCTATGGCTGCCTGGGGTCCACAACTCCCCTGCATAACGATTTCTATTTTCGGCACCAATGTTATGATCTTGACCGACTCGGCATCAGAAGGACCATACCAGGCCAAACAGTTCCACGTAAGGTTTATTGGGAGAGAGAGGGGCAAGGTGGTGGTGGAAAAAGGAGGGTAGAAGGGGTGGGGGGTTCTTTATATGTGGGTGATGACGTAATCACAGGTAAAGTGGGAGGTAAGCCAAGTGGATTCTGGGAATATGGTGGCTGCTGCCTTGGCAACAGGTCTGCGGGCCCCGCCTATGTGATGTCACAGGTTTAGGAGGTCCTGATACCAATAAGGCTGGCCTCAACTTTACAGTGAACTGCCTGATTTTGCCTTCCAAGTGCTGGGATTAAAGGTGTGTGCCACCCACCGAAAGAGGCATTGCATTTTACTTTTGCACTCCCTACAAGTGATGTAACCATTCCTAATACTAAGAAGTTTCTGGATGACCCTGTGAGATCCTGAGCACAGTGTAAACCGTCAGGATCAGATAAGGCACAGCTGATGAAGATTCTTGCTGCTCCACTAAAGACCTGAGTTCAATTTCCAGGTCCTGTGTGGTAAAAGGAAAGAACTAGCTTCTAGAATTCACAACTAACCTCTTCCCTCGAGGTCTTTTTTTTTTTTTTTTTTTTTTTTTTTTTTTTCAGAGACAGGGTTTCTCCGTGTAGCCCTAGCTGTCCTGGAACTCACTCTGTAGACCAGGCTGGCCTCGAACTCAGAAATCCACCTGCCTCTGTCTCCCAAATGCTGAGATTAAAGGCGTGCACCACCACTGCCCAGCCTAGGATCGTTTTTAAATGGCCTTTTTGACCCGTTTATTCTTTTATACAACTAGTTAACAGTAACTTTAAGAAACCTCAGCAATGTAACTGGTAAAAGTGGGTCTTAGGCCCAAATAAAACATCTGCTGTGACATCACTTGGGCCTTCTTATAGCAGCAGAAAAGAAGTTGACTAGCCTGGTTAAATAGTGGAGACTAGAGCAGGCCGAACATTTGTTTTGTAGAGAGCACTGGCCACAGGCTAGGGAGAATTCTTAAAGGCTAAAGACACTTGCTGCCAACAAGCCTGACCTGAGTTTGACCCCTGAACCATATGGCGGAAGGAGAGATTTGACTCCTACAAATTGGTCTCTGACCTCCACAAGCACACCATGACACTTGTACTCATAGGTGAAGAAAACATAAATACGTTAAATAAGTAAAGTAAAATAACATAAATAAAATGAGTTTACGCAAATAAATAAAAATTTAATTAATTGTACTGGTTGGTTTGTGTCAATTTGACACAAGATATAATCATTGTAGAGGAGGAGACCTCAGCTGAGAAAATGTCCCCATGAGATCCAGTTGTAAAGAGTTTTCTTGAGGCTGGGTCTCAATTAGTTCCAGCTGGCTTCAAGTTCTGCTTGAGAGAGGGTCTAACCCCTGAGCTGGTCGTTGTGACTTTTATAAGAAAGCAGGCTGATCAACCCAACAAGCAGCACTCCTCCATGCCCACTCCTCCATGCCCACCCCTCTATGCCCTCTGTATTAGCTCTGCCTCCAGGTTTTTGCCCTGTTGAGTCTCCATCCTGACTTTCTTTGGTGATGAGTAGCAATGTGGAAGTGTAAGCTGAATAAACTCTTTTCTTTCCAACTTGCTTTTGGTCATGGTGTTTCCTTACAGCAGTAGAAACCCTAACTATGATTTTAATCAATACATTTTAAAGCATTGGCAGGCAAAAGGAATGTGGATAGATGTTCTGGGTCTTAGGGCATGGATGAGGCTTTCTGGGCTTAAGTGGTCAGAGTGAGACCTGAAACTCCTGGAGTGCTGGGACACTTGCTTTAACCACTTTCCTTCCTTCCTTATTTTATCTGAGACATTGCCTCATTCTGGAATTCCCAGAAATCTGTGTGTCTCTGCTTCCTGAGTGCTGGATTGAAGAAGGCATGCACCACCAGGCCGAGCTTTCTAGTTTCTTTTTTTTTTTTTAAAAGATTTATTTACTATTTATTCATTTATTATAAGTACACTGTAGCTGTCTTCAGATGCATCAGAAGATGGCATCAGATCTCATTATGGGTGGTTGTGAGCCACCATGTGGTTGCTGGGATTTGAACTCATGACCTTCGGAGGAGAAATCGATGCTCTTACCCGCTGAGCTGTCTCACCAGCCCCGAGCTTTCTATTTTCTAAGAGAGCCTTGGAAGCAAAATACATAAAAGGTTTTAACCAAGTCTCTCATCTTCAGATGGAGCAACTCATGCTCCTCGGAGTCCTTAAATGACAATGCAGCCCTCTGCTGTGAGGCATTGCACAGAGCGAGCAAGCATAAAGCTTCCTGATCATGAGTTCAGGATAGGCTTGTCTGTAGAGCCAGTCTGTGACACAGGTCTGTAAAAATTCAGAATCCATGTTCATCCTTGACTACAGAATGAGCTTGAAGCCAGCTAGAACTAATTGAGCTCCAACCTCAAAAAAAAAAAAAAAAAACCCCACAAGGATAGATAATAAATATTGATGCAAGGGAGCTTGTCTGCAGTAATAGAGAAAGAACTTGACATGCTGAAGAAACAGAAAGAATTAGATCTTCCTAAACTCGGCTGTCCTGCCCCGTGTTTGTTAATTATCACAACTTCCTTACAATAAATCAATTCTCCCTTCTTGCTTTTGTTTCTTGAGACAAGGATACACATAGTTCAGACTGGTTTCCAATTCTCTGCACATAATAACCTTGAAATCCTGAATCTCCTGCCTCCACATCTGTCCTAGGATTACTTTTATCAACAATGATTTTAAATTTGTTTGATGCTAAGGACTAAACCTAGAGCTTCTTGCATGTTGGGCTTGCAATTGACCAAATGAGCTACCTGTTCAGTCCAGGGTTTGGTTTTGGTGTTGATGTTGTTGTTGTTGTTGCTTTGGGTTTTTATTCTAATAAAAAAATTTTGAGAAGTAGCCCTAGCTATCCTGGAACCCTCTGTGTAGACCAGAGTAGCCTTGAACTCACAGATAGCTGCCTGTGTCTGCCTTCCTGAGTACTGAGATTAAGGGTATGTCAGGAGAAAAATGCTGTTCAGCAAGTCCAAGGAGACACACTGCATGCTGGAAGAGGATCTTTCTGCCAAATCTGTGTGTGAAATGACAAGAGCAGAGAGCTGACACGCAGCAGAGGCTTCTCAGTCAAACCCTTTGATCTGCCATGCAGAAGAGGAGAACCAGGGGAAGCCCCTCCTGACTCCTGACAAGGACAACCAGCCCTGTACTCCTCATCCAGGCATTTGGTGTCAAGGGATGTGATGCTCATTGAAGTGTATGTGAAAGTCCCACATTTCATTCCCAGTTTTTGCACTTCACTGGTCACTCACTCCAAGGCCATGGGAGCCTGGGGATCCAATAACTTTATTCTAATTTGCATCTCTGTGACAGTTTGTTCACAGGTTTGGGTTTTTTTTGTTTTGTTTTGTTTTGTTTTGTTTTGTTTTTTTGAGACAAGGTTTCTCTTTGTAGCCCTGGCTGTCCTGGAACTCACTCTGTAGACCAGGCTGGCCTCAAACTCAGAAATCTGCCTGCCTCTGCCTCCCAAGTGCTGGGATTAAAGGCGTGCACCACCACTGCCCCCAGGTTTGGTTTTTGAGACAGGATCTCTGTAAACAGCCTGGCTGTCTGGGAACTCACTGTGTAGACCAAGTTAGCCTCACACTCACAGAGATCTGCCTGCCTCTGCCTTCTAAGCGCTGGGATTAAAGGTGTGTACCACAGTACCCAGCTGTGACAAAAGCAAACCAAATCAAACCAAACCAAACCAAACCTCAGGCTGTAGCAATGGCTTGGCAGTGAAGAGCATTTTCTATCCTAGCAGAGGACCTGGGTTTGGTTCCCAGCATCCATGTGGAGGCCAACAACCTCCTGTAACACTATATCCAAGACTTTCAAGCCCTCTACTGGACTTCTGTATGCATGTGATGCATGCAGGCAAAACAGTCATACAAATAAAATAAATTTCTTTTCTTTTTGTCTTGTGCGTGTGTGTGTGTGTGTGTGTGTGTGTGTGTGTGTGTGATAGCACAGTCTTTTAAAGATTTATTCATTTATTATATGTAAATACACTGTGGCTGTCTTCAGACACTCCAGAAGAAGGCTCATTACGGATGGTTGTGATCCACCATATGGTTGCTGGGATTTGAACTCAGGACCTTCAGAAGAGCAGTCAGTGCTCTTAACTGCTGAGCCATCTCTCCAGCCCCAATAAATTTCTTTTTTATTGTAACTTTTTTTGGAGAAATTAATTCGAGGGAAGATGCCTATTATCTTCCATTATAGACAGATTTCTGAAGCTCTGCTAACTCTAGATGGGCTAGGACCTCCTCATATGACTCAGTGGTAGAGCCCTTGCCTAGCATGTGCTAGGCCTGGGCTTCATAGAGGAGCTTATCAAAACTGGCCTTGGGATCCCTACCACATTCTTTTTCTTTAGTGGCTATAAACAACTAAGCTGTTTTATACTCAGGGGGAGTCTCAGTCTGTCAGCCAGACAGGAAATAGTTATCTTCAAGTCTAGCCAGTTTCGGAGGACAAATAGTTCAGCTAATGGTTTACACAGTCTATGAGACAAGGAAAGGGAATTTGGAGCGTCTGTGTCTAGTCTGACACAGGTCATCCGAGTGCCAGGGGCAGGCTGACCTAATCATGAGGAAGAGCTTGTGTTTGCCATAAGCTGGAGGCCTTTCCTGTCAAATGCTGTGAGTGTGTGTGTGTGTGTGTGTGTGTATGTATGTGAGTGTGTGTGTGTGAGTGTGTGTGTGTGTGTGTGTGTGTGTGTGTTTGTGTGTATGTTTTCAGACAAGGGTCTCACTATGCAATCCTGTTTAGTCTGGGACTCACTTCTAGACTAGGTTTCCTTGAACTCATTGCCCTCTTTACCTCCCACTTTCAAATGCTAGGGTTACAGGTGTGAGCCATCATCATCATGTTTGGTTTTTCGAGACAGCCTCTTTCTCCCTATCCTTGGGTGTCCTGGAACTCACTAATATAGACCAGGCTGGCCTTTCAATCAGAGTGGTCTGACTGCCTCTGTCTCTGGAGTGCCAGGATTAGAGACTAACTCTGACATGCCCAGCTAACATACTTGATTTTTATTTTTTATCAATCGTTTTATTGTTTCCTTTTTTGGTTTTATTTTTCATTTAAATTCTTTTTATGTATATGGGTGTTTTGCCTGAATGTAGGTTTGTGCACATGGATGCCCAATGCTTTTAGAGACCAGATAACATTGTTGGATCCTCTGGGACTGAGGTTTTAGACAGCTGCCACCCATTATTCTGCTGCTTGGGTTGGAACCCTGGTCCTTTGGAAGAGTAGCAGTGCACTTCAGCGCTGACTCATCTCTCTAGTCCCTCCTTTGTTTACTTTGAGGATTTATCATTAATTGGCTAATTAATTTTGAGCAGAGAGAACATAGAGTTATTAAGGAAGAGTGAGAAGGAATTCCCAAAAGTAGAGAGGTTCCAAGGGAGGAATAATTTATTTTGAAATGGGCATAGAATGTAGTTCTGGTTGACCTTGAGCTCAGCAATATTTCTGCATGAAGTTTTGGGATTAAAGAAGTGAACTGTAAGCCCCAGCTTGTTGTTGTTGTTGTTTTTAAGACAGGACATTATGTATCACAGGCTGACCTTAAATTCAGCACATAGCTGAAGATTTGCTACCATGCCTAGTTTTTAAAGATTTGTTTTTTCATTTATAATTTTAAAACATTAAGTTCATATACAAAGGGAACCTTCCTCCTCCTCGTCTTCTTCCTCCTCTTCTTTTCTGAGCTTGGTAGCATAGGACTGTGATCCATAATTTAGAGGGTAGAAGCAGAACAATCAGCAGTTCAAGGCCATCTTTGGTTTTGAGTTTAAGGCCAGCGTGGAATCTATGAGAACCTGCCAAAGAGAGAAAAGGAAGAAAGGAAGGAAAGAAGGAAGGAAGGAAGGAAAGAAGGAAGGAAGAGGGGGGGAGAGGGAGAGGGGTAGGAAGGAGGCAGAGGGAAGCATGAACAAACATGCTTCTTAACATGTTTGTCAACAGAAAAACCTCCTTTTGTTGGCAGCAACTGTGCTTAGGGCCTCTGCCCTACCCTCACCCCCGAGTTTCCATTGTCAGTTCCCCTGGGCATCTGCTTCTGTTCTATGTCTCATCTAGATATGAAGCAAGATCCTACTTTGCTGTTCTCACAAATCCAAGAGCCTCACGGTTTTTATTTGTGGGCTGCAGAGAAAGGTTGTCTCCAGGCAGATGCTCAATGTCCTTCTTCACTTCCACTTCTTCCCAGGCCTCCTCCTGTACTCATCACCTCTGACACTCCTAGGGCCTTAGGAGAGTCGGAGTCTTCATTCCATCCCATGATATTTCAAAGCCTGCCCAGGCCTGTCTGGATTCCTTAGCTCACTGAAAACCTGTGCACACTCTTTCTCTTCTTAAAGTAACTGTCACAAATTTTGGGGGTGTTTTCTTCTAGCTCTTGATGACAAAACTGAGTGTAGCTCACCCTGTACCCCCACTTACATTTGATCAAATCAGTTTGATTCATCTAAACTGATGAATCAGGCTCTCTCACTGGAACTCACTTGTTTTGGGGTTGGGGCAAAGATTTACCTTTTTTGCACTTTACATACCAAGTTCCAGGCCAGCCAGCCACCCTCTTTCAGGAAAACAAAAAAAAACCACAGGTCTTTAATTTTCATGCTTATTTACAGCTGGTCCTGCACATACTTTGAGAGCCAAAGAGAAGCCAATGCATAGGATGAGGAGAAGTGGGGGTGTTTTTTTTTTTTTATATATATAAAGAAGTAATTTGCTTCAATCCCAGCACTCTGGAGGCAGAGGCAGGTGGATCTTATTACATTCTAGGCCAGCCTGGTCTACAGAGTGAGTTCCATGACAGCCAGGACTACACAAAGAAACTCAGTCTTAAAACCAAACAAGTAATTGATTTCAAAGCTTCTGGTTTGTTGTGGTGATCTATAGCTGTAATCCCAATGTTTGCTAGACTTCTGCAGGAGAATGGTGAGTTTGTGGTCAGCCTGGGCTACATAGAAAGTATTACCTAAAGAGAGCTGGTGAGATGGCTCTTGGTGCCCACCTTAAAGACTTTTGTTTGATTCCCAGCATCCACAGAATAGAAGGCGACGTCCTTCTCTCAAAGGTTGTCTTCTAACCTCCTTATGATCACTATTCAGTAAAGAAAGGCAATTAGAATGGAAGGCTGGGTGTGGTCGTACACATCTGTAATCCCATTATTATAAGCTCTAAGCCTGAGGTACACAGAAAACCACAAGCCAGCCAGGCCTTAGAAGTGAGTTTTTTGTCTCCATAAGATTGGGCTGTATTCAAGCCTTCAGAGCACTTTATTTAGTGATTAGTATGGGTGGGGCCACCTTTGAGCTGATTGTTCTGGGTTCTGTAAGAAAGCGGGCTAAACTGGGCTTGAAGGCATAGTCCTTTAATCCTAGCACTTAGAGACAGAGGCAGATTTATCCCTGAAAGTTCCAGGCAAGCTTGGTCTACATATCAAAACTCAGGACAGCCAAAACGTCATTGACTGTGTAGTTTTGCCCTTTCATCATAGCAGAGCAGTAGTAACCTTGACAAAACCACCTTGCTGTAAAAACAAACAGAAGGTGGGTTTGTGGTACGTGTCTTCAATCTCAGCACTCTAGAAGCAAAGACTGGTGTATCTATGTGAGCTTGTAATTCAACCAATGGGTTCATTACAGCCTGGAATTTCTTTACTTTCTTTATTCAAAGTTGGTGATCTGCTCCTAGGGAGCACAGGGCATATGGAGTCTTGATGCTGGAACAAATGTTTAGGGTCTGTCTACCTACTCCCTTGGGAGAACTGGATGACTCCAATAATTACTCCTAAAAAAATTATTTTTTTAATTACTCCTAAAAAATTTAATAAATATTAAAAAATAACAAAAAATTAATAAAAAGTGTGGGCCCCTTGCTCACACTTTGTGAGGAATTCTGGAAGTGAATCTATTATAAGGTTCATAAGGCCTTAAAATATTAAAAAATTAAAAACATTAAAAAATTATTTAATAATTACTCCTAAAAATCATTTTTGCATTTTAAACGTGTGTATGCACTAATGTGT
>NW_022196911.1:48304470-48305131 GCF_008632895.1 Mastomys coucha | reverse complement strand
AGCTGGGGGTGATCTTGAACCTCTGATTCTGCAGCCTCCACAGTCCCAAATTCTGGGATCCCAGGTCTGTGCCTCCACACCCAGCGTCAGTAACCTATTTCTGAAGAAAAATGACTCTATTACATTTCCTCCTTTTGCTGAACAGCTTCTTGAGTTTATTTATTTTTCAAAGCCTTTCAAGAGCACAGATGCTCTTGCCCTGTTTACTTGGCAGTGTCTCTGTAGTGGGAGCTGCTTTTGGATGCTGTTTGTTTTCTGTTTGAGGCTTTGCCTTTGACTTTGTAGGAAGACTCCTGATGCTCCCACAGAGCTCAGCTCATTACATCCTCGCCTCCTTGCCTCCTTGCCGGGTGTTTCTGCTCCTGCCTTTAGCTACAACGGGATTTCTGTGCCATTCCCTAGAGACCAAGTTAGGGCGGGCACTGCTGCTGTCCGAGTGTCAAACTGTAAGCATCTGGGATATTTTTAGAGTTTGAACTCAGAGTGCATTTGCACATTAACTAGATGACAAGAAAATAAACGGTCTCCCTTTGGTTGTGAAGCAATGTCTGGGCTGAGAGCCACATGAACTTGCTGCTAGTCCACGTAGCTCTGATCCTGTATCAGATTACAGTCTCTCTCCCTCTAGTCTCTCTCTCTCTCTCTCTCTCTCTCTCTCTCT
>NW_022196911.1:48300160-48304154 GCF_008632895.1 Mastomys coucha | reverse complement strand
CCCACCTAAAGCTAGGGATTAGACCTGGGTCCTCTTACATGCTGTGTAAATGTTCTATCACTGAACAATACCCTTAGGCCCCTTGCTCACACTTTGTGAGGAATTCTGGAAGTGAATCTATATTATAAGGCTCACAGGCCTTAAAATCATTGTTACTAATCAAGAACCAAAGAGTGCTGCCTCCTGAGATAAGAGGACTGTGGTTTGGCCAGATGGAAACCAGCCCAGGATGTGCTGAGTACTGATTAGTCTGAGCATCAAAATTAAAAATGGCCCCGAAACTTTAAATTGTAGAAATTAGATAGTGGCTGCTGCTGGGGTTGGGGTAGCTGGAGAGCAGGTTCTGCTGTCAGCTGACAAGGCCAAGAGACAGGACTCAGGCCTAGAGTTGGAATGTCAGCTGCTGGAGATGGAAGAAGGCCCAGCCTGGGGCTGGTTGAGGCGAGGATGGATAAAGAGACTGTGACTCATACCAGGAAAATTATTGGTGATCAAAGGGCTTAGCGTTAAATTGGATCCTATCAGCTTATAAGGCCTGTAGAAGTCTGTGCAAAGTTCACCTGGCATTTTAGGATCATGAAGAGGCAAAGGACTGAGATTGCTGATGACACTACAGAGCAGATGTGTAGGAGGAGCAGCCTGAATAAGGGCAAGAGTGAGTGGCTTTGGGGAAGAACTCATTGACACATAATGCTGCTAAGGAAGTAGACAGTTTGAGTTGAATAACAACCTAAGGATGTCACTAGTATGGGATGGAATTGAACCATAAGGTTTGTTGTTGTTGTTGGTGGTGTATGTTTTATGTAGCACAGGCTGGCTTCAAACTATGTAGTGGATGACAACCCTGTGGCAGGCTTATGAATGCAACACCAGGTCAGTTTATGTAGTACTTGGGCAAGCATTGTAGCAACTGAACCATACACCAAGCCCAGTATTTATATCAGAAAAGCATAACAGGAAACTGCTGCAGGGAAAACAACAGGGGACTAAACTCTGTTCAACCACCTTTCCTCAGCTTGGCCTGTCTTTGTTGTTTGTTTAGACAGACTCTTCTTGTATGTCACAGGCTGGTCTGGAATTTACCATGTAGCCTCAGCTGCCCTCAAGCTCGCTCTCTTTCTTAGCCTCTGAAAGTGCTGGGTTACAGGTGTGGGCTACCGCATCCAGCCTGGAGTTCTTGGAATGGAAGAACAGGGAGTTGCTTTGACTGAAGCCTATTGTTCTACTCGCTGTGAGATGGGGGAGGCCAGAAGGATATCATTACTCAAGCATGGAACTTCATCATGACACTAGAGACTGGCAGAAGGCCAAGGGTTTTCCAGTGACCACTCGGTGGGGTGGGGATTATGAGTTCTCAACTGACTGAGAACTTTCAGTCTCTTGGAGGGTAGCTTATGAATGCTGTATATTTAAAAATAAACAAGCATGGTTTTTGAGTGCTTAGAACTAAGTTTAGCCAGAACTAAGCTGTACCAGAGAAAAACACCAGATAACTTCCTGTTTCTAAAGTGTTTAGGATGCTTGCTGGATGAAAACCTGTGTGCCGACATGAGTTTTCACACAGAGCCTCCAGCACCACATGTCCTGGAAACTCCACGGCTGTGCAGTTGAGACTCTGGGAACCCTGCCATTCAGATTCTTCACAATTCTCAAATAACTTTTTTTGACTTTGTGTATTTAAATATCCCAGAATAACCTCTTGAGCTATAAGTTTGATGATCCAGAAAACTATTTTTAGCAGTATGAGTACTCTGTGACTGGTATATTCTATTTGAGAAGGACAAATTGTTAAAAAAGATAGGGTTGTGGCTTTTTTGTTTGTTTGTTTGTTTTTCAAGACAGGGTTTCTCTGTGTAGCCCTGGGTGTCCTGAAACTCACTCTGTAGACCAAGCTGGCCTTGAACTCATAAATTTACCTGCCTCTGCCTCTCAAGTGCTGGGATTAAAGGCATGTACCACCACTGCCCAGCTCAGCCCTTTCTATATAGTGAGTTAGTTACAGGCTAGCTAGGCTTGCATATTACAATCCTGCTCCCCCTGAATAAACAAATACACAAACAAACAACAAAATGAAGACAGAATCTCTGTTCACCAGGCTGACTTGAATTTTTTTTTTTTTTAAAGATTTACTTATTACACATCAGATCCCATTACAGATGGTTGTGAGCCACCATGAGGTTGCTGGGATTTGAACTCAGGACCTTCAGAAGAGCAGTCAGTGCTCTTAACCACTGAGCCATCTCTCTAGCCCCTGGCCTTGAATTTTTGACATAGCTGAGACTGATTTTGAAGTTCTGATCCTGCTGCTTTCTCTTTCTAAATTTCAGGATTATGGGTGTTTGCCATGACTGTCTTTCAAGGGAATTTTTTGCTTAGTTTTTCAAAGTATGTAACGTGGTTGGAAAGAATACTCAGTGGTTAAAAACACTGGCCACTCTTCCAGAGGACTGTGGTTTGATGTCCAGCACCCATAAGGCAACTCATAATCATTTCTAACTCCAGTTCTGGAAATATGACACCCTCTTTTGGTCTCTGCAGACACAACTGCACATACATATGTGCATGTACAATACCCATATACATCAAATAGATTGTAAAAAAAAATGTAGGGGCTGGAGAGATTGCTCTGCTGTTAGGGATTCTTGCAGACCTGGGTTTGATTCCCAGAGCCCACATGGTAGCTCACAACTATCCCCAGCTCTAGTTTCTTGGGTTCCATCTTCTGACCTCTAAGGGTACCAGGCATACACATGGTCCACAGACATAAATGCAGGCAGAACACCCACACACATAGAGTAAAACTGAAAAAAATTAAGAAAAAAAAATCTGTAACATACAATTACCATTTTAGTCAGGTGGTGGCACATACTTTTAATCTTAGCCCTAGGGAGGCAGAGGCAGGTGGATCTCTGAGTTTGAGGCCAGCCTGGTCTACAGAGTGAGTTCTAGGACAGCCAGGGCTCTGTTAAACAGAAAAACCCTGTCTCCGAACAACAACAATAACAAAAACAAACTCAAACTCAAAACTCCGCCCCCCCCAAAAAAAACCCCAGAGTTTAAAACCAACGTGGTCTACATATGATCCTTCCTTAAATTTTCACACCAGTGTCATCAAATATATTCACAAGGTTGCGCCAACATCACTGAAGTTTTCATCATAAGGGAAACTGTTTTGACACAGTAATTCTCCAGGTCCTCTACTCACAAGTCTGTTGCAATCAGTAAGCACCCCATTAGGCCATTCTGGGTTTGTCACAGAGCAGAGTCAGGCACAATTTCCAGTGGAGTTTGGCTTTTCCTTTGTCATGTTTCAGTGTTCGTCCATGTTGTTGCTTTATTGTTTGTTTTGAAAAAAATATTTATTAATTACTATTATTATTATTATTATTATTATTATTATTATTATTATTTGTTTTGTTTTGTTTTGTTTTTTGAGCAGGGTTTCTTTGAGTAGCCTTGGCTGTCCTGGAACTCACTCTGTAGACCAGGCTGGCCTTGAACTCAGAAATCTGCCTGCCTCTGCCTCCCAAGTGCTGGGATTAAAGGCATGCACCACCACTGCCCGGGCGTTCTAAAAGCTTTTCTTGTATTCATTTATAAAACCCTATTACCCTTTCTAGTAGCATCTGGTTATTGTCTTTAGTTCAAGTGTGAGAATCTTCTGGCAACTGGCAAATTTAAAGGTGGTACCATTGTGGCTACTAATGGGTGAAATGCCTCCAGGTGCAGCAATAAATTCAGAGAGATGGCTCCTTCAAAGAAATGGTAAAGTGCTTTGTTTGCTTGGACATTAGTTTTTTGGGTGATTGCTCTTATTGGATCTGTCCTCTAGCAATACAAAGCTTACTGTAGGCCATACAATGTAAGGCCTAGCCAGAAGACTCTGAGGGTGCCACCAAGTTTCATGCCCTAGTTCAATCCCTGGAACCCAAAGTTATCCTCTGATCTCTACATTAATACCACACCACATAGATAGATTGATAAATGCAATTAA
>NW_022196911.1:48277993-48300019 GCF_008632895.1 Mastomys coucha | reverse complement strand
AAAAAAAAAAAAAAAAACCCTTCCTGGGGGCTGGAGAGATGGCTCTGCGGTTAAGACCACTGACTGCTCTTCCAGAGGTTCTGAGTTCAATTCCCAGGAACTACACAGTGGCTCTCAACCATCTGTAATGGGATCTAATGCCCTCTTCTGGTGTGTCTGAAGAGAGCAATGGTGTATTCATATACATAAAATAAATAAATCTTAAAAAAAAAAAAAAAACAAACCTTACTGTTCAAACCATACTGAATAATGTATTGTTAGTTTTCCCTTCTACCTTGGCCTTTTTCTTTTGTGGAACGTCTTCCGAGTTGCCACCCTTTTATCCCTATAAGTCTCCTTGTTAGATCAGGATTGATGGAGGTGATGGAGAAGTAAAAGGGAAGACCAACCTCTCACCGGATCAGAATCATACCTTAATCACAACAACTGAAGGACATATTTTCCTCCTTGGGAGTGGAGACTCTGTCGGGGCTTTGGGGGCTTGGGATTTTCTAGGGCAGCAAAGGGAACTTTTGGGTGGGAAGATTTTTCTGCAGACCTATTTTCTCATGCTCAGATATTTTGGTGGAGTCTTTACTATGTTGGCATCTATGCCAGGAGCCTGACAAGTTGATTCCTGGTCTGGAGCCTTCCTGCTCCTGACTACTCGACGGGAGTTTTTCAGGTGCTGGGGTCTTTAGGTGATTAACTCTCACTCATTACCTTTGACAACTATCCCTTTGCTCCCTCCTGATGGTGATAACCCAGGGCGTGTGTGTGTGTGTGTATCCGTGTGGAGGTGCTGTGAGGATGGCCATGTGCTGCACAGAGACTTGAGATGAGAACAAGTATGCTGTTGCTCTCTCATGTAATTTTTGGAGGCAGGGTCTCTCTCTGAAATTGGAACTCCGGTATTTGTCTAGGCTGGTAGTCAGGGAGCCCTCCAGTTAACCTTTTGCCTTTGTCCTGTTAGGTTTTAGATAACAGATATGGTGGGATCCAAACTCCAGTCTTTATGGTTTCACAGCAAATATTAACTGCGGCACAGTTTATTTTGTTGAAGCTTACACTATTAGGCACCTTTAAAAAAAAAAGTGGAATTTAAAAATTCTTACAATTTTGTGGTGTTGGGGATCCAGTTCAAGGCCTTGAGCCTGCAAACAAACGTTCTAGCACTTGTATCATCAGCCACAAAACAGCCAGAAGCTGGGAGACTCAGTTTTCTTTTGCAATCTGTGTGTGTAGATTATCAGAAATGTTTTGAAGCTGGAGTCCTCTCAGCAACTGGCTAAAGTAGTGGTCACTACAGTTTCAGATTCTTTAATTTAGGGCAGGTATGGTGGGACCTGGCTGTAATCCCAGCGCTACACTAAGGACAGAGATAAGTGCTTCAGAATTTCAAGGTCATCCGTGGATACTGGCCTGCATGAGAGTTTGTCCCCTCCCCACCTACTCTATATAATAATATATGTATCAGCATTCACATAAACATGACACTGGTCTTAGACCTTCCACTCATCTGGACCCTTGTGTCCAGCTCAGGGACGACATCTATGACAGAAAGGTCCCTCGTCTGATCTAGGGAAGTGAGTGGTTAAAAGTCTGAGTGGATTCCTCTTTTCTTCGTTAGTGCTTGTTTTTAAAAACACTGAGTTTTACGTAGAGCCAATCTGAAACCGAGGACCCTTAGCAGGATTAACACGAATGCACTGTGGGGGCCTTAAAAAAAAATTGCCGAGGGCCTGCGAAGTCACTGCTGGAAGTTCCTCCCCGGTGACAAGTACAGCGGAAGTGTGCTCCCTACAGTTCTCTGGAGTATTGTCTCACTCCCGCTCGCCTAACTTCGGGATGGGAGGCGCCCTGTCGTTTAACGAGGTTGTGGGGGCTCCTCCGCGCAGGCTCAGTCGGCAACTTCGCGTCCTACGGCTTTCGCCCTCCCACTTCCTCTCCCGTTTCCTGTGCCAGGACGTGACGCCATACTTCGTCACACGGGGAGGAGCCTCAGAAGGAAAAGCGTCGGAGCTGGGATCTCGCGAGAACTTTTCGTTCCAGCGCCGTTCTCGCGCTGCAACCTTGCTCCTGTCGCGACGAGAGCCTTCGAGATCTTCTCCGCCCCCGCTGCCGGCGCCTCCTCTGCGGCCGTGGAGCCGGAGCCGGCCTGAGCGGTAGAGGCCCGTCTTTTTCCAAGGACCCAAGCATCCTAGTGGACGGTCGTCCGGCTTCGCCCGCCTAGCCGCGGCGCTCCATCAGCCCACGCGGCTCACCCTCTCCACGCGCCAGCCCCGCCGGGTTCCGTGTGCAGTGTCGGCGGCCGGCCCTGGGCCCGAGCCCGAGCAGTAGCCGGCGCCATGTCGGTGGTGGGCATAGACCTGGGCTTTCAGAGCTGCTATGTCGCCGTGGCCCGCGCCGGCGGCATCGAGACGATCGCTAATGAGTATAGCGACCGCTGCACGCCGTAAGTGTGGGCTTGGCTGGCGGGGTCGCCTCGCTTTCCAGTCGAGGGTCCGCAGGAGACCCCCGCCGAGGGCCGGGTCGCCCGCGGCTGCCACCTGCTTCGGATCCTGGGCCTGCGCCAGGCACGAGGCCTCTCGCGCGGGCCAAACGAAGGCTTTGAGCCGGTACTCTGATCGGCGGAGGGCACGAGTAGGAACTGAAAGAGAAGGCGGGCCTGAGACCGGAGGATGGACCGCTCTCACCTCCTTTTAGGGGGGTTGGGTGGTTAGGTCCTACAGGAGGCCCAGGGGCTTGCTGAGCTAGTTGAACCCCATTAGAGGTCCGAACTCTGCACACAGCGAGCATTTAATAAAAGTTAACTTGCAGATGGTGGCCTCGGAACTGGGAAGCGGTGTGAGTCCCACGTGAGTGGGGGCGGGGTGGCGCCCGGAAGATGTGCATTCTGAGTACCCCGCGGCTCAGGCCCTTTTCCCGGCAGCTTGCAATTGGGGTGACCAGGATACATAACGAGATCTAATAAAGTCGATGCTTTTCCTGATAGCGTTTTAACTCCATTCGTTTTTGGATATTGAGTTATGTTGGGTCATTCTTTACCCGGGCTGCTCACCTCTTCCTTAGTAGCGTTAGTTTGTTTCTCATGCTGATGAATTCCAGCCGGAAGGTTGCCACAATTGTTAATGCATGACTCAAGGGCTCACTTTGACTTCTAGAACTTACACGAAGTTATGGGACCAGTATAGACAAATCTGCAAAAAAGATGACTCACCCAGATCTTGCGGGAGTAAAAGGGAGTCTACATTTTAGATATATGTCGGTTTTTTGTTTGTTTTTTTTTCTTTTTAACACATTTAGCCCAAGTTTTATTCTGGTTTTGTCTCCCAATATCTGGGATTACAGGTGTGTTAAAAAATTATTGATCCGGTGCTGGTGGTGCAGGCCTTTAATCCCAGCTCTCGGGAGGCAGAGGCAGACTGGTTCACAGAGCAGTTCAAGGACAGGCAGGGCTACACAGAAAAGAAAGCTCTGTCTTAAAATTAAGATTTTAATCTACTGAATTCCTTGAGACAAACTTTGGAAGAAGCTCTTGTTTCTGCGTTCACCGTTTTCATTTCGTGTTTTTAACCACTCTTCTGAGGCAGGTTTCCAGTATCCCAGACTGTTTTGAAATAACTTTGTGTCTGGAAGGACTCTTAATCTTCCTACGTCCATCTCCCAGCTGTACAGATGTATCTCACAACATCCAGTACAGTGGGGTTTGAACCCAGGGCTTCGAGCAAACAAAACAAGCATTCTGCCAATTAAGCTATTGTCTGTCACCCAATTCTCAAGTTCGGTGACACAAAGTTCTTGGTACCATTATCAAAGTCAATTTTCACCTCCCCTCCCCATCCCAATTGCCAAGCTCTTTTCCCATTTGTCATTTTTATGTTAGGTATTATGATTTTAAAGTTAAAAATGTTGCTTCTAGGCATTTTAGCACTAGTTTCCTATTTGATAATGATTCTGCTGATTACTCACTGTTTTGGGAAGATCATCTTTCCAAGAAGTTATGACAGTCTGAGCTGAAGAATTTGGCTTCTTGGTCCTCATCTGCTTAGAATTGAACATACTTTAGCAGGGCTGTTGGGCAGAGACTAGATCCGAAGAAGCCTGAGGCTTCGGAAACACTGCTCCAATCCTTCCTTTAAATTGCCTTAACCTGTTCCTCTCTTAAGACGGCAGCTGTGGCAGTTTGCCAAGAGTTTCATTATTTGAAACTTTATTTGTTCTCTGATGGCAGTTAAATTTGCATAAAGACCGAATAAATAGGTTGCTGGGCTGTGGTGGGCAAACGCCTTTAATCCCAGTGCTTGGGAGGCAGAGGCAGGTGGATTTCTGAGTTTGAGGCCAGCCTGATCTAGAGTGAGTTCCAGGACAGCCAGGGCTATACAGAGAAACCCTGTTTCGAGGAAAAAAAAAGACTGAATAGGTCATTAAGTAATTAGGGAGATCTTGTGATTGGGCTGTCCTAGAACTCTGTGCAGACGGTGCTGGAAGTAAAGGTGTGCACCACCACACCCTGCTGTAGTTTCTTTTTTAAGACAAGGCCTCACTGTTAGGTTAGCTTTGGAGGAACTACAGAACTTCAGCCTCCTGAGTGCTGGCATCACAGGTGTGCACTACTAAGTCTGGCTTCATTTAAATACTCTGCTCTGTGCATTTGTTTATCATATATCTATACTGGAGGCTTGGCCTTAAAACTCGGAGCAGAGAGCTCAGTGTCTTTTCAGGTTGTGGAAGAATGGATTTAGGTCTTAAAAGTATGCAGAGCCTGTGTTGTAGGTTTCTTCTAAGGTGAAAGTGTAAAGGTGTAGGTCCCAGTGGTTTGCCTGTAACAGATGCTCTTCATTTTTAATCTAACACTATCCCAGTTTGACCTCATTCTTTAAAGGCAGATGAAAACTTTATGTTCTTCATTTATAATTTCACATTGGGATTTATTTGAACCAGAGGAGTAGCCAAATCTTTGTATTTCCATCTCCTTTGTTTTAGTAGATATGTAATGTGACATGTGGCTTTGTCAAGCACTGGAGATAATATGATGAATAACACAATACTCAGTCTTGCTACCATGGACATGGTAATGGAAAAGCCACAGGCTAACCAAGAGCATACTATTACTATTTGGTGAAGAACAGGTGGAAAAGGTACAGAATATGGTGAGAGTGTACCAGACATAACTAGCTGTGGACTGCAGTTGGAAGGTGCTTCTAAAATGTCATTTGTGACCTTGAAGGTAGGCATGACTTTACATGGAGGCCATGGTGGGATTGAAGGTGGAGTTCTTTGAGCAAATGGGAAGACCTGAGGCAAGTAGTGTTTTGACAGATGAGAGGATGGTGGCACATCTTGAGGCAAGACACGGGGAATGGTTAAGATTTCTCATGTTAGTACAGTATAAAGTGATCCAGCTTTTAAAAAACGTCTTTGGCAGTCCACCACTC
Source organism: Mastomys coucha (assembly GCF_008632895.1). Classification (NCBI taxonomy): domain Eukaryota; kingdom Metazoa; phylum Chordata; class Mammalia; order Rodentia; family Muridae; genus Mastomys; species Mastomys coucha. Next base: position 48,294,602 of record NW_022196911.1, on the reverse strand, counting down.
TCCTGCCCTTCCCCCAAGCCCCCAGGGTTTCTCTGTGTAGCCCTGGCTGTCCTGGAACTCACTCTGTAGACCAGGCTGGCCTTGAACTCAGAAATCCGCCTGCCTCTGCCTCCCAAGTGCTGGGATTAAAAGTGTGTGCCACCACCGCCCAGTGGCAGCCCACCACTCTTAAAGGCAGAGGCAGGTAGATATCTGAGACTAGCCTAGCCTTGTCTACAGAGCAAGTTCTAATGCTACACAGACCCCATCTCAAAAAGCAAAGAGAAGTGGGTTCTGAGAAAGTGAGAATGGATATGAGAAAAGCAAAGAGAGGCTGATATCAAGGAGATTGCCTGTAGTATTTGGTTTCTCCTTGTATAGTAGCAGTGGGAGAGATGAACAGCTTTTGAGAAAACCCGAGGTTTTAAACCTAATGTTGATTTCTTCCTCTAGTATTGTGCATGTTTTATTGAGCACACTTGCCATGGTGTATGTGTGTAGGTCAGAGACAACTTGGGAGTTCTACTACAATGTGACCCAGGTATTGAACTGTGTAACCAAGAATGACCTTGAGTTCCTTCAGCTTTTGACCTTTCAGCTTCCACTTGCTGAGGACGGGTTATATGCTATACCAGTATGCCTGGTCTGCTTTTCTTCTTGACTCATTGCATAGAATAATAGTATAGTACCAGAATATTTGCCAGTAGTCTGTTATTTTTGTATTTCTCTCTTTGAAGACAGTCCTGTGTGTTGTCCAGGCAGGAGTGTGTTCAAATTTATGATCCTCCTGCTCTAGCTTCCTGAGCACTGATATTATAGGTGTGAGCTGCCATACCTGGACCTTTTGTATTTTTGATTAATATTCTATTAACTGTATTCTAATGATACTAAGATGAAACTATGGAAATTTGTGCACTATTAATTAAAAATATTTTACCTGTTTTTAATGTGTACAGGTATTTTGACTACATGTATCCATACACCATATGTGTAGTGCCCTTGGAGGCCAGAGTGCATTTATAATTCCCTGGAACTGGAGTTATAAACAGTTTTGAGTTGCTATGGGATGCTAGGAACCAAACCTGTGTTCTCTTCAAGAGCAGCAAGTGCTTTCAGTTCACAACCATCTGTCTATCCCCCCACCCTTAGTTTTTTGTTAATGTAATTTTATGTGTGTCTGTATATGTGTACTTTGGAGGTTGGAGGATAGTCTTTGGTAGTTGGCTTTCAGTCTTGTGGTTATTTATCCAGTCCTCAGGTTTGATAGTAATTGTCTATCTGCTGAGCTATCTTGCTGGCTCTGCTGCTTTTCTTTAAATGTGTAATGCTTGCTAAGAGTTTGTTTAATTTAGGAGCTTTTTTTAATTTAGGAGACTTTTTTTGAGACATGTTTTTTTTTTTTAAAGATTTATTTATTATTATAAATGAGTACACTGTAGCTGTCTTCAGACACCAAAAGAGGGCATCAGATTTCATTATGGGTGGTTGTGAGCCACCATGTGGTTGCTGGGATTTGAACTCATGACCTTTGGAAGAGCAAGTTGGTGCTCTTACCCGCTGAGCCGTCTCACCAGCCCGAGACATGCTTTTTCTACATAGCCAGAGCTCAGTATGTTCCAAGCTGTTCTTGAATTTACAGAGATCCACCTGCTTCTGCCTAGTCAGTGTTTGGATTAAAGAGGTGTATTGCGCCACATCCAGTTTAGGAACTGCAGATCTTAAAATCTGAGTTACTTGGCTTTTTTGGTATTAACTTTTTGTTATTTTCTAGTCTAATTTAAGGCCAGTGTACTCTTTAAAGGAATATGCATTACCATACCAGCCAGTTGAAGAGACAAGTCTTTTGAAGAAAGTGAGTTAGGGTAATGTTTTCTTTAATGCACTCCTAAATTCTCTCTGCCCTCAGTTATGTGAACCTATGTTTAAGGATCTCTGCATTCATCTTAAGATGTTGAAATGCATAAATATTTGGCTAGTATCTCATCTAAAAAAAGTTAGAGCAAGTGTTCTCTGACTGAAAAGGGATAGTTTGTAGGATTTACAGTTTAGAACAGAGGATCTTGAGCTTAAATGTGAACTATTTTCCTGTAGTGGCAGTTTGTAATTTGGAATGGAGGAAAAATACTGTCAGAGTGTTATTGTGTGATTGTTCCTAGGGGTTTGTGTAGGGTTGACTGGTTGTAGTAAGGTGCACAGATAAAACCGCAGGTAAAACACCCTTGCACATAAAATAAAAGCACAGATGCTTACTGTCTGCAGTCTTTAACAGCCCTGATTTTGAATTCTGTGGGTGCAATTTACTAGCTGTTTATAAAGCACTTGTCTTAAATGAGCTTTTAAGATGAGCAAGTATAAATAATTTTAAAGAAAGATAGGTGGTTAGATTTTAGAGGACAGCTTGGGAAGCCAATTTTCAGAACAAACAATTTGGCATATCTTTATATGGCTTTTTGAAGGTGTAGTAGCTGGTATTTTTTTATTTATGGTGTTTCCAATCTGATATGAGCTCTTTAGAAGTGGATAATCAGCTGGTGAGATGACTCAGCAGGTAAGAGCACTGAGGTTCTGAGTTCAAATCCCAGCAACCACATGGTGGCTCACAACCACTTGTTATGAGATCTGATGTAATGAGAGCTGATCTTCTGGTGTGTCTGAAAACAGCTACAGTGTACTTATTTATAATAAATAAATCTTTGGGCAGGAGCAGAGTTGACTGTAGTGAGTGGGGCCAACCGAAGTGAGCAGAAGTCCTAAATTAAATTCCCAGCAACCAGATGAAGGCTCTCAACTATCTGTACAGCTACAGTGTGTACTCATATACATAAAATAAATTAATCTCTAGAACTAAGAGTGGATAATCAAAAATTGATCTTTAGCAATGTATTGAGATAGATGCTGTAATTTCCCCCATATCATATAAGTAACTATATTTCAGACTAGGGGATGCCCAGCTAAAAAGAAGCCCATAGTGTCTGTCTGTAAAGCCTCAGCAACTTGTCCGTGCTTGTCTCCATCACCCATAGTGATTGCAGAGTGGAAATGCAGTACGAGTTTATAGTGTACTGGGTGATGAGAATTTTATGTATATGTACAATGTAATTTGGACATACCTACCCTTTCCTCCTCTTAGCTCTTGCTGGACACTTGCTCCCATATTCTTTTGCCCCTTCATCTCCCTCCCTCAGAACCCACTGAGACTAATCCCTGCAATATATGCTTACAGCATTGCCAGTGCACCTTCAATTCATGTTACTGGACCTTTCCCCTTCCACCATAACTTGAACCCAGGATGTCATGTGATCTCAGGTATCTGGTCTAGTCTCTACCATGCACCCTTGGTGAATTTATCCTTCAACAGTTTCATCCAGGTATATAATACGTTCTGGTCACACTTGCCTTCTCCCACCCCTGTGACTTAATACTTTTGAGGTTAGAGTTTGAACAAAGGACTATAGGAAAAATGGCAGATGAATGACATTGCCTTCTGATGGGATTGTGGTCTTGTATAGTTCAGAAGTCAGATCTGGTGATTTGTGGACAGATGGAGGTTTGCCAAGGGTTAGGCTAGGCAGCCTTTTTGGGTTAGAGGGGTAAGGTTGCTTGGGCTAGTTTTTTAAAGGGCAGTGTGGCTTGTGATAGCGCATTTAAGTGGTTCCTTAGGAGATTTCTTTCTTTTTCTTTTTTAAAACCTGCTTTTTTAAAAAAGGGACTAATTCTGTCTAGATGCAAACAAAAAGCTCAGGATAGAGAAAAGCTCATGAGCTCTCTGGCTGTGTTCTTTCTACAGTGGGACAGTATAGCACACAGAGGTCTGTACCACCTGGTAGATGAGTTTATAGGGTTCTTAGCCTCTGAAGCCCAGAGAGGCCTCACATCTCCAGCTCCCACCATCAGTGTAATATAAACATTTTAGTGTATCTTTATTTTTACATGTGTGCTAATGAGTATGTGCAGATACTATGGTGTGCCTGTGGGGCTTAGAAGACAGCAGCTTATGGCAAATCAGTTGCTTCTACCTTGTGGGGCCCAGAGATTAAATGTAGGCTATCATGCTTGGTGGCCCCTCCAGGACTCTTCATTCTTATTCTGCTGAATTGGAAAATGAAGTTTCATATTCAGGACGGTTAGAGTCAGAGCTGGAGTATGAAGTACATAGACATGGTTTGAGTCCATCACTTTCAGACTCTATAGGAGTCAACTTACTGTACTTTCTGATGACACTCCTTTTCCCTCTGATAAAGGAGGTAAGATGGAATGCTTCTGAGGGTAAATAGGATAATAAATGAAGTAAGCAACCCATAAAGTCACCATTAACAAAGGAGGAAAGAAGAGAAAGTCAGTTACTGGAAAGGGAGATGACTTATGAGCATAAAGAGAATGAATATGACTTGGTTCTAGGGATGTTAGCTTGAAAATCAAGTGTACAGCTAAAGCATCAACTTCCTAGTAGCCTAATTTTTATAAACATAGAGGGTTTAAACAGAGTGTTTAAAACATACAAGCAGAATTCTGTTTTTTCTTAAAAGAAGCCGCAAAGGAGATTAGGATAATGTCTCAGTGGTTAAAAGTACATACTGTTCTTTCAGAGGACTTGAGTTCTGTTCCCAGCACCCACTTCTGGAAGCTCAGAACTGCCTGTAATTCCAGCTCTAGGAGATCCTCAATCATGTGCAGACATGTGTGTATATAATAATAATAAAGATTTTTAAAATGCACATAGATCAATCCAGGATACATATGATTGATTTGGAATAGTGTTAGGAGGTGGGAGTAAAGTTTCTTGGCAGTATACTATTGAGTCTGGAAGATAGTTCTGTACTCTTTTCACACAAGTAGGGCAAAAGTGTTTCGCTTATTTCTGTTTTTATATCAATGAGTGTAATGTATGTATGTCTGTATATTACTTGCATACCTGGTGCCCTCAGAGGTCAGAAGAGGGCAACAGATTCCCTGAAGTGGAGTTAAAGATAGTTGTGAATGGTAGTATGGATGCTGGGATTGGAACTCCTGTCCTCTGGAAGTACAGGAAATGCTTTCTTTACCATTGAATCCAAGAGTTGTCTTAAGTTTTTATAGACTGTATTCATTTTGAAATTGAGCTGTGTTAAAAAACAAGACTGAGCTGGGCAGTGGTGGCGCATGCCTTTAATCCCAGAACTTGGGAGGCAGAGACAGGTGGTTTCTGAGTTTGAGGCCAGCCTGGTCTACAGAGTGAGTTCCAGGATAGCCAGGGCTATGCAGAGAAACCGTGTATCAACAAACAAACAAAAGACTGCTTGATATGTTAACAGGAATGTGTTATGGTAACAGGAATATGTTGCTTTGTACTAAAATTTGAACATGTGGTCTAGAAGGTTAGGATGGTAGGTTTTGTCCTGTTTACCTCTCTTTAATATTTTAAACAGGTAGTTATCAAGACCTGTGTTTCAGCCTTGAAATGACAGGATTCATTCTAAGGCAGTCTATTTCATGGATAGTTTTACAAAATAGAAATGTCAAAATCATAGAGAGGTCATGTGCTGTTAAAAAAATATGACTCACACCTTAAATCACATACAGGCAACATAACCTGGGCTCAGCAGGTTATATTGTGTGTTGTATGTGTGGGTTTTTTTGTTTGTTTTGTTTTTGTTTTTGGTTTTGGTTTTTCAAGACAGGGTTTCTCTGTATTGCCCAATCTGTCCTGGAACTCACTCTAGACCAGGCTGGCCTTGAACTCAGAAATCCACCTGCCTCTGCCTCCCAAGTGCTGGGATTAAAGGCATAAAGCAGCACTGCCTGGCTGTATGTGTGTTTAGCAACAATAATAATTAGGGTTGGAGAGATGGCTCAGTGGTTAAGAGCACTGACTGTTTTGCCAGATGTCCTGAGTTCAATTCCCAGCAACCACATGGTGGCTCACAACCATCTGTAATGGGAGCCTATGCCATCTCCTGGTGTGTCTGAAAAGAGCAACAGTGTACATACACACATAAAATAAGTAGATCTTTAAAACAAAACAAAACAAAAACAGTAATTAAAAAGAGGCCATGCTGGGCAGTGGTGGTGCACACCTTTAATCCCAGCACTTGGGAGGCAGAGGCAGGTGGATTTCTGAGTTTGAGGCCAGCCTGATCTACAGAGTGAGTTCCAGGACAGCCAGGGCTACACAGAGAAACCCTGACTCGAAAAGCCAAAAAAAAAAAAAAAAGATGCCACAAATTTAAAGAGAGTGGGAAAGGCTGGAAGGAGGGGGGAAATGATATAATTATATTTTAATTCAAAAGTTAAAAAACATAGATTTTAAGTGATACTCAGATCTTATCTGCTGGGGTTTCAGATGTATTATAATAAAGTCTGATTCCTAAATGTTTTTATCTTTTAGGGCTTGTGTTTCTTTTGGTCCTAAGAATCGTTCAATTGGAGCAGCAGCTAAGAGCCAGGTATAGTGTCTGTTTTCCTCCTCAAAAGACTTCTTTATCTGATTTGTCTTTATTTTCACTGAGCACCAAAGCCCTCTTTTTATGTCCTTGTGGGTTTTCTTTTCTTTCTTTTTTTTTTCGAGACAGGGTTTCTCTGTGTAGCCCTGGCTGTCCTGGAACTCACTCTGTAGACCAGGCTGGCCTCGAACTCAGAAATCCACCTGCCTCTGCCTCCCAAGTGCTGGGATTAAAGGTGTGCACCACCACCGCCTGGCACTTGTGGATTTTCTTTTCCTTTTCTTTTCTTTCTTTCCTTCTTTCTTTCTTTTCTTTTTCTTTTTCTTTTTTTTTTTTTTTTTTTTTTTTTGAGGGAGGATCTTGTTATGTGTCCTAGGTTGTCTTAGAACTCTTTGTAGCTCAGGCTGGCCTTGAACTCAGTCTTCCTGCCTCAGCTTCTCGTGTGCTGTGGTGCCAGTACTCTTAGTCTGCACAGATGTTTTAAAAGCAGATTTGTTAACTTTAGTTATTTTAAATGCTCTTGGAAACTATTTGGCTAGGCCTTTCATCTTCATATCTAAGGTTATTGCTAACCCTCGCCACAAGAAAGGCCACCAGACCTGAATAGGCTTAGTAACAACTTGCATTGTTCTTTGTCAACAAGGATCTTGATCTATTTGCTTGTTTCTGAGTAACCAGGGCAACAGAAGCTCCAAGAGTCTGTTACCTGAGTGTCTGAGGTGTCTGTAGAGTTAGGAGTTGCATGTTTGACCTTGATACAGTTCAGTCTGGAGCAGCAAATATGTGAGTAGCTTTTTTGACCAGGCATGACCTAAAATGAGCCTAAGATCCTGCTGCTGGGGTTGGGGCAATGGCTCATTGGGTAAAGTGCTTCTCTTAGAAAATAAAGTGGGAAGAAATAGGGGAAAAAACTTGACATTGACCTTACATGCACATAAAAATCAGAGGAGTTTCTTGCGTGGGTGTGGACATCAGTTGGTAGCATACATGAGTCCTGGGTTCAGTCCCTAGCGTTACATAAGAACACACTCAGTTTGTTTTATAATCCCAGCACTTGAGTGATATAGAGTGTCTTAGTTAGGGTTTCCATTGTTGCATTAAAATACCATGACCAAAAAGCAAGTTGGAGAAGAAAGGATTTATTGGGTTTATGATTCCGCATCTCTGTTCATTACCAAAGGAAGTCAGGACAGGAACCCAAGCGGGGCAGGAACCTGGATGCAGGAGTTGATGAAGAGACTTATGATTGCTTGCTTAGCCTGCTTTCTTATAGAACCCAGGACCATCAGCTCAGGGATGGCACCATCCACAATGGGCAGGGTCTTCCCCTATTGGTCACTAATTGAGAAAATGCCTTTCAGCTGAATCTTAATAAAGGCATTTTCTCAATTGAAGGTCATTTCTCCCCATTACTGTAGCTTGTGTCAAGGTGACATAAAACCAGCCAGTGCATGGAGATTTATTGGCTACATAGCAAGTTTAAGGCCAGCCTGGGATAAATGAGTAGAAACCGTGTCTTAAAGAAAAATGGTGCTTGATTAGTTGGTTTTTACTTGAGTGTTTCATAGTCTTATTTGTGGAGTATTCTGAAAAATTTTAGAGGCAGTTGATAACAAATTTATGTTGACTTTCAAATGGTTGTTTATAAAAGTTACTGTTCCCAACTGTTTTACACCGACTGCCTGGTTCTGTGCTCAAGAAGTGATTATGATAACTGAGTTTCTGTTGCAGTCCAACTCTGACTTTGGAGGCCTCACTGGTTTGGCCTACATGGAGCTTTTTCTACCTGCACAGGCTCCTGTGCTTTGAGTAGGAACACACATTCATCCTGGAACTTAGAATGCCTTCCACTGTTCCCATTAGTTATTCTCTATTCTAGAGGAATTTAAAAATCTAGAAAAGTATAGGGAATGTGGAAGTCGACCATTATGGAGAGAAATGAAATTTTTGGTTTTTTTGAGACAAGGTTTCTCTGTATATCCCTGGCTGTCCTGGAACTCACTCTGTAGACCAGGCTGGCCTTGAACTCAGAAATCCACCTGTCTCTGCCTCGCAAGTGCTGGGATTAAAGGCGTGCCCCACCACTGCCCAGCTGAAATTTTTGTCTTTATTAGCATCTAGAAGTGTTTCTTTTTCTTAAGTGATAGCATTTTTCCTATTAAAAGTGGAAAAAATTATTTTTCCACTTAAGAAGTATTTTTTTTTTTTCATTTTTTTTCGAGACTGGATTTCTCTGTATAGCCCTGGCTGTCCTGAACTCACTCTGTAGACCAGGCTGGCCTTGAACTCAGAAATCCACCTGTCTCTGCTTCCCAAGTGCTGAGATTAAAGGCATGCCCCACCACTGCCCAGACACTTAAAAAGAATTACCCTTATAGTATATTAATATTTGGAGATATAATTTTCACTTTCCTGTTACAAGAATAGTTAGAAACACTCTTCAAATGGCCTTTGTTCTGTAAATGTACTCTGGTAATTTTTCCTTCATGGGGCTGTGTGTATGTGTGTGTGCTAGAGATTGACTCTAAACTGGTGTACATGCTGGGTATGTACCACTTACACCTTCAGCCCTAAGCTACATCTGTTTGATGGGATTTATGAATTAATAAATACTGATGAGTTTGTTCTTGGAAAGTTTAAAGCTTAACCCATGAGCAGTTTTAGAAACTAATAGTCATTTTCTGTAAATATTAAAAGCTTAGGAACAAAATATTTTGGTAAGTTCAGTGTCCTGACTTGATGGAGAGGAAAAACATGCTCTAGATAGTCTTCAGCCTGCCAGTGGGACCCATGGTAAGTCCCTTGTTCTCATTTTACTTCATTTAGAAAAGTTGAATGTCTAAAGAAAATTGAAACTTGGAAGGATACTTTTTCCTTACATCTCATTACTCCCTGTTCCTTTTTTGTGTGTTTGAGCATTTGTAAGATTGTTAAATTAGATGGATTAGTGAAGTAGCCATGTTCTTGTGTCCCAGAGTAGAGTTTTACCAGGGATACATGGTTAGAAATAGAGAAATAGGACCGTTTAGTTTATAAGAAAGGGAAAGTACGCATGAGAAATAGGAGTAGGCCAGGCACCTGAGGGAAAAGCATGTCTTAGAAACCTGTTGGCTTTGTGCATGCGTGCACGGTATTTTTCTTTCTTCTTCTGATGACATATCCCTACATAGCCCTGGTTGGTCTTGAACTTGGTAATTTTTCTGCTTTTATCCCTAGAAGGAAATTTTATGAATTAAAAGGATCCTAACTAACCAAAGGCTGTTGAAAATTGGAAGTGGAATGGTTTTTCTATGCATTTCTCTTTTCTAGGTAATTTCTAATGCCAAGAACACAGTTCAAGGGTTTAAAAGATTCCATGGGCGTGCATTCTCAGATCCATTTGTGGAGGCAGAAAAATCTAATCTTGCCTATGATATTGTGCAGTTGCCCACTGGATTAACGGGCATAAAGGTAAGGATCTGCAGATACTGTGAGGCCCTATTTCATCAGTTCAGTTTGTGTCCAAGTAGTTCTCATGAAGCTGTAATGAAATGCTGTCTTTACACCTTTACTTTTATCATACACGAATGAGTATTTTTTTCCACGTATGAGTATTTTGCCTGTATGTGTGTACACATTAGTGTACTGTGTATGCCTGTGCTCTGTGAATTAAAAAAGATACTGGATTTTCTGGGACTGGAGATATAGTTTTGCACCCTCCTGTGTGGATACTGGGAATTGAACTCCCATCTTCTGGAAGAGCAGGCAATGCTCTTAAACCACTCAGCCATTTTTCCAGACCCTATAATGCAAATGTTTAAGAACATTTCTTGCTGATTAAGGCTGGTAGTCTTTGAATGATAGTGATAGTTTATGAGCTATTGATGGTGCTGTTCCTCTGCATTGGAAACCTGGGAGGGACATTGACTGTCAGAACTATTGTTCACAGAGAGAGCAACCTTTCCAAGGTGATATTAGTGAAGTCTTATAGAAGAGCAGGCCAAAGAATAGCTTGTTCTCATTAGCCAATCTCATCACTGTAGTCATGGCAGTAGGACTGAAGCTGCAAACAGATGTTCTAGGAAGAGTGAATTTGATCTTTGTCTTTGAAACATTTACAGAAGAGTCTCTGGAGCAATAGAGACCCTATCACACTAAGAGGTTGGGATGTGGGCTGGAGTAATAACCTCTGTCTCCTACAGTGGAGTAACAGGAATGTAGGCAAGTGAGCATAAGAGTGGTATTTCATGTGTTATGCTTGTGTTTTTGAGACAAGCTCTTATTCTATAGTCTTAGTCTAGCCTTGAATTCACCTGCCTTGGCCTCCTGAGTGCTGGGATTATAGGTGTTAGCCACCATCCTCAGCCAGGTGTGGTATTTGAGATCACAGAAGTTGTAGAAATAAGAATCCTGAGAATATATTTTTTTTAAGCTTTATTTATTTATTTTATGTGAGGACACTATAGCTGTCTTCAGACACTCCAGAAGAGAGCATCAGATCTCATTACGGATGGTTGTGAGCCACTATGTCATGGTTGTGAGCCACTATGTCGTTGCTGGGATTTGAATTCAGGACCTTCCGAAGAGCAGTCAGTACTCTTAACCACTGAACCATCTCTCTGCCCCCCCCCCCCAGAATCTTAATTGAGATTCAAATGAAGCTGGGAGTAGAGCTCAGTAGTAGAACAATTTATGAGGTCCAGATTCAAACCTAGTACCACAAAAACACCCGACAGATACTGAGAAGCAGGAGAACATAGTTCTGGCACTATAGCTGAGAATTGAGAGATGAGGAGCAAAAAGTTCTCCCTTCCAGTTCAGTAAGTAAAGGTGCTTGTCACCAGGACTCAATGTTTGTGAACTATGTCCCTCTATACATACTGTGGCACGCACCCACCCCTCTTGAATAAATGTAATTTAAAAGTGACGACTAGGTTTATGTAAGGTAACTGTGGCAATAATCTCAGAAGAGTTTGAATGGCTCACTGAGGGAAAAGGCTGAGGGAAAAGGAAAAGATATTGTGAAGAAACAGGGACATGTTACAGTCAGGAAACAGGACAGAGGCATAGAAAAGAGAGGAAAGAATATCTGGGGTCCTGGTCTCTCTGTGTAGACAAAGGTCATAGGGACTGACCAGAAGCCAAGCAGAAAGTCAGTGAGTGGGGCAGGTTATAGAGGAACTCAGTGAGGGGAGTCTGTCCCTGTCTCTGTCATGTAGTGACCAAGTGTCAGATTGTGCACCTGATTAGGGTTGAAGGGAGATGGTTGCTCAGTCATGCTCCTCCAAGTTGAGAGAGGATCTGTTCTGGATGTTAACTGCTGGATGGGGCTAAGGGTGGAAGGGTGAGTTACCCAGGGCAGAGCTTTATCATGAAACATTTCCTGAAACTTGGTCATCATTTATTCTTTAACCCAGTAAACATTTATTGAGACTGTATGGGTTCTGGGGCAAAATCACTTGTGTCCTGGTTGGGGAGATGAATAATGGAAGCACAGTGTTCAGTCCACACAATATTCCGGTGGGAAGGCAGTTTCTACTGGCAGTCCTTTTTCTGGCAGGGCAGGATGATTTGCTTTTGGTCATTGCCTCAAGATTTGCTTTAGGTTGTGGTTGTCTTTCACTAAATGTCATGTATATTAAGCAAAAATAGCAATTTTGAAGGTAATACTTTTGTAAAGATAACATTCTCCAGTTCCCTCTTAAGGGACTAGGACATGAAGTGGACTAAAATTGGATCCTTTTGTCTTCTTGCAGGTTACATATATGGAAGAAGAGAGGAATTTTACCACTGAACAAGTGACTGCCATGCTTTTGTCGAAACTGAAAGAGACAGCAGAAAGTGTTCTTAAGAAGCCTGTTGTAGACTGTGTTGTTTCGGTGAGTTTGGCTCTGGTTTTAAGGAGCTGCCTTAAGAACCAGAGAGAGGGAAATTATTTTTACTTCAAGTAAAAATTGTTATTGTGTTATGTTGTAGTGGTAATTTTGAGAAGTTCCTGTTTTGAGAGAGAGTCTTGCTGTGTAGTCCAGGCTGCCCCAGTAACTAAATGTTCCTGCTTCTGTCTCCCATGTGTTTGGAACTGTAGTATGATACCATGCTGAGAATTCTAGTCTTCATTTTCTTTGGTTTTTCATCTTTTTTCTTTTTCTCGTTTTGCAAATAGGATCTCACTGTTTAGTGTGGGCTGGCCTGAGAGCTTGCTGTGTAGACCAAGGTGGTCTTGCACTTGGTTGCTATTCTTCTCCCCATGCCTCTTGCCTGTGCTGGAATTCCAGGCATGGTTCAGCTTGCCTGGCTGAAAGGAAAAAGATCACCACCACCCTGCCCTCTCAACCAGTCTGAACCAACTCCCCAACCTCATATTCATTTTTCAAGTCTTCTCTTTTCTCTAGACTCCACTATTTTACCTACTTGTCCTTCAAGCCTCATTTGAAATCCCACGTTTTCCTAAGATTTTTTTTTTCCAGTACCTAGTGTAGTGCTTAGGGACAGGGTAGCTACTTGATTAAATGAATTGAATGTTAGATGTCTGCCTTGCTACTATCTTTTTTTCCTTCCTGCCTGTATCTAGTTCTAGAAAACAGTTTTAAAACATCTTTTGGCTTTCTGTGTGCCCTTGTTTTGATGGGAGCCTGGCTGCTTTTAGTAGAGTGTGGTATGGTGGGACTAGAGGCTGTATGAGTTTTATATTGCCTTTGCCATGCCGTGCCCTCATCCTGCCATTGTTATCTGATTGTCCTAGTTAGGGTTACTGTTGCTGTAATGAAACGTCATGATCAAAAGGAACTTGAAGGAAAGGGCTTATTTGGCTCATGTTTCCACATCACTGTTGGTCACTGAAGGAAGTCAGGATAGGAAGGAAGTCATGGCAGGAATCTGGAGGTAGGAGCTGATTGTCCCAGCCACAGAAGAACTGCTTACTGACTTGCTCCTCATGGTTTGTTCTGCCTGCTTTGAGACAGAGCCCAGGACCACTAACCGAGGGATAGCTCCATCCACTATGGACTAGGTCTTTCCCTGTCATTCACTAATTAAGAAAATGCCTTATAGGTGTGCCATTTTTTTTTAAAAAAATGTCTGTCTGTCCGTGTATTATAAGCACACTGTAGCTGTCTTCAGACACAGTAGAAGAGGGCATTAGATCTTATTACAGATGGTTGTGAGGTGTGGTTGCTGGGATTTGAACTCAGGACCTCTGGAAGAGCAGTCAGTGCTCTTAGCTGCTGAACTATCTCTCCAGCCCTAGCCAGTGCTCTTAACCACTGAGTTTTTTCTCCAGCCCTGGCATAATGGTCTTGGACTTCTCCATTTATTCTTCTGAGTTGATCACTTTTTCCCTCTCCAGCCCCAGGCTTGCCATCTTATGGCGGCATTTTCTTAGCTGAGGCTTCCTACTCTCAAGTGACTTGTGTCAAGTTGACATAAAACTATATCCCACACTGATGTTTTAGCTCTTTGACCTTTTTGTCTTAATGGGTACATTGATTAGCAAAGCAGGACTGTTGGGTGTCTCTTTCACTGCGGATTCCTTCGTTATCCAGCAAATTGGTACTGATACAGATAACGATTGGGTAATAGTTGTGGTCCACATTCTGGGAATTGGAATAATAGAAAGGCTGTTAAGGAGCCCAAGTGAAGTGATTGATTACTTAGTGCAGTGGTTTTCCCCAGGTGGGTCATTCTTTTGGGGGTCGCATGTCAGATAACCTGTATACCAAATATTTATTTACATTACGATTCATAACAAGAGCAAAGTTATAGTTAAGAGGTAGCAACAATAATAATTTTATGGTTGAGGGTCACCACAACATGAAGAACTGTATTAAAGGGTGGTAATATTAGGAAGGTTGAGACCTACTGGTTTAGTGACTGGGGTATAGGTATAGATACTGTGTCAGGTTCTCTCTACCATTCCTCAGTTCTCCATTAGTCTCCCAGACTTGATCTCTTTCCTTTGTCTAGTGCTTTTTACTTTGAGTAATGCTAACATGACATTTTTATGAAATAGTAGGGATATCTAAATGGTTTTTTTCTTCCCCATTTTGAGGGGGTTGGGTTTTAAAGGATAGTTTTCTAATTCTTGCTTAGTAGTCCTTAAGGCCTTACTGAGTTTGAGCAATGTGGGGTTTGGTATCCTACCCACCATGTACAGCATTTTGGACTTTAGAACAGCAGGTAGTCAGCACAGCTATATTGATAAGTAGTACAGTCAGCTGTTTTTAATTGGTTAAGGAAAAATTTCCAACAATTTATTTAAAAAAATTTTTTTTGAGCCTGGGTCTCAGGCTACCTTTAAACATGCTGGGATTACAGGTTTACATCTTTTTGCAGGCCTCTGTAAAGAAAATGTTTCTTTTCTAGGTTCCTAGTTTCTACACTGATGCAGAACGACGGTCAGTGATGGATGCCACACAGATTGCTGGTCTCAATTGCTTGCGGTTAATGAATGAAACAACAGCAGGTAAAAGGGATTAAGGAGGCTAGGCGACAAATTACTTTATTTCTAGCACTCTGAGCAGAGGCAAGTGGATCTCTGAGTTTGAGGCCATCCTGGTCTATAGAATAAGTTCTAGGACAGCCAGGGATCCATTAAACAGAGAAACCCTGTCTCAAAAACAAACAAAAAGGGGGTAACGAATGAGACAGCTGCAGATGAGAGGACGATTGTTAACTTCCACTCTTTGACTTGTTAAATATTGAAGCTGGTTAATATTGAGCACTGTGATGGTAATGTTCCACATGAATAAAAGTTACGCAGTGTTTATAAAGAATTTGATTGTCTCCAACACAATACAGTAAGTACCCAGCGAGCTTGTTCTTGAGATATGAAATGTGTCCTCTTTTTTTCTTTTGTTTTTCTTTTTCTTTTTAATTGATTAAATGAATTTTTGTATTTAGGAGATACTCTGTTGATCTTACTTTTTCCCCTTCTTGTGTAGTTGCTCTTGCTTATGGAATCTATAAACAAGACCTTCCTGCCTTAGAAGAAAAACCAAGAAATGTAGTTTTTGTAGATATGGGACATTCTGCCTATCAAGTTTCTGTATGTGCATTTAATAGAGGAAAACTGAAAGTAAGTAATTTTTTTTCCAGAAAACCAGAAATTAAAATTTGATTGTTATAGATATTTGAGTGACAAAGTATTATTTTTTTCACCAATTGGAAGCGTGTTGTGAGTCACCTGAGCTGGAATGCAGTTATGATGGGAGAAGTGGAGGTTGTGGGCCCGAAATAAGCTTTGCCTAGAGTTGGTATGGTATGAAGTAAAGAGCATGAACTTTGAGGTGAGGTTTCCGAGATCTCTAGTCATGATTTTCTCACTTGGACTGTGTAGAAAGCAGCGTGTCCTGGCAGGCTTCTTTGGAGCATTTTCCTTGTCTATTCTGGTAAAGTAAGCAACAAAGAGTATGTTTAAGGTGCTCTTGCGATTTGGAGAGTTCTAGAAAGAGGCTGTTGATTGAGATTTTGGATGCTAAAGGACTCTAGAAGTGATTGTCTAAGTTTCTAGAACATTTACAGCTCTAGAGTAACAGCTATTGAATATAGAATTGTAGAACCGTCTAAAGAGAGAGATTGCCACAGTGTGTGTGTCTGGCTGCTTTGAGGAGCTACACAGTGAATAGAGGCTAGTGGTCCCTTTGGCTAGGTAACTTTAATGCCTGCTTTAGTTGAGTGTGTTTGAAGATTCTTGGTGCTAAGGTTTAAATTTGCCTCCCCTCTCCCCAAATTTGTGGTGCAATGTAGGGAGGACTAATGTGAAATCATTTGAGGATATTTTTGGGTTCAGTTTGTTCTGTTTCTTTTTCTGCTTCTTTTTTTTTTTTTTTTTTTTTTTTTTTTTGAATAATAGACTTGGTTCCATTTTACTTTCTTACCTTATTTTCTAGGGATTTTTTTTATTGTCAAACATTGGTTGGGAAATGAATATTTACAAGGTCTATAGCTATAAATTGTGGGTCAGACATAATTCTCAGTGTTCAGGTAATAATTTAAACTGAGCAGGTGGCTCATGACTGTAATCTTAGCCTTTTGGACACACAGGCAAGTATATCATACTATAAAGTAATTCTTAGGCCAGCCAGGACTTCATAGTGGAAAAAATAAAAGAGTTGGTGAGATGGTTAAATGGGTGAGGCATGCTTGCTTCCAAGCCTGATAACCTGAGTTCAGTTCCCAGCACTCACAGGGTAGGAGAGAACTGAGTTTTGAAAGTTGTACCCTCTCCATCCATT